>NC_059430.1:4902740-4919243 GCF_021028975.2 Sphaerodactylus townsendi | reverse complement strand
GAGGAGGAGGAGGAGGAGGAGGAGTTTGGATTTATATCCCCCCTTTCTCTTCTGCAGGAGACTCAAAGGGGCTGACAATCTCCTTGCCCTTCCCCCCTCACAACAAACACCCTGTAAGGTAGGTGGGGCTGAGAGAGCTCCGAGAAGCTGTGACTAGCGATTTATGAATGGAAACGTGCGTCTCAAAGAGCGTGTCAAAAAACGGACCGGAAAAATTATACAAGACACACGTATGCTGGTGTGTGTCTTGTATAATTTTTCCGGTCCGTTTTTTGACAAGCTGTGACTAGCTCAAGGTCACCCAGCTGGAGTGTGTGGGAGTGTACAGGCTAATCTGAATTCCCCAGATAAGCCTCCACAGCTCAGGCAGCAGAGCTGGGAATCAAACCCGGTCCCTCCAGATTAGATACACGAGCTCTTAACCTCCTAAGCCACTGCTAAAGAACTGGCAGCTGTGAAACCAACCATAATAATAATAATAATTTTTCATTATTGTTTAACTTGTCATGTTAATACTGATGCTGTGATATCGATTGGTTTTCCAGATCTTTACAAGTCAAAGGCCTGTTGCACTGCCTTCCACATGTCTCACTCTGTTGATTGTACTGATTTATTCTGTGTAATCCAACTAGAGACCTGGTGAGAAAGGGGGATTATAAATAACACAGATAAATAAATACAGAGACGTGAAGACTTTGGGGGACCCAGCAAATAGTTTATCTAAGCTGAATACTGCAATTAGGTGTTAAATTATGTCCCAAATCGGAGCCCCATATGTCCCAAATCGACCTCTGCGGTCAGCAGAGGCCAATCTGCTGATGATCCCTGGCCCCTCAATGATGCAGCTGGCCTCCACCCGGGCCAGAGCTTTTACAGCTCTGGCCCCTGCCTGGTGGAACGCTCTGTCTCCAGCTACACGGGCCCTGCGGGACCTTAACGAGTTCCGCAGGGCCTGCAAAACCGAACTGTTCCACCGGGCCTTTGGGGAGGCCGGTTGCTGATGGCCCCCCCCCTTTTCTTCTCTCTATAACATCTGTGGATCCTACCGCTCCTTCCTCTTTTTCTTTTTTGGGGATCCGTTAGTAGGACGCCATCTATATATTTGACTGATCGCTGCTTTTAATGGGGTGATTTTAACATTGATAGAGCCACTGCTTAATGTTTATTTAATCCAATTTGATATTACCGATTTTATTGTGTGCTCTATTTCTATGTTTTGTTCACCGCCCTGAGCCCTACGGGGGAGGGCGGTTTATAAATACAAATAATAATAATAATAATAATAATAATAATAATAATAATAATAATAATAATAATAATAATAATAATAATAATAATAATAATAATAATAATAATAATAATAATAATAATAATAATAATAATAATAATAATAATAATAATAATAAGGGCACTACCTTGGTGTGGTGGTGGGGCTTGTGTGCTCCAATGAGTCAGAGGGCTGTGCTGGAGGGCCACCCAAACCAGAGAGGCCTCTGATGAGGAGCCAGACTAAATGTGTCCAAAACCCAAAACCATGGTGAAGACAAGAAAAAGAAACTTTATACCGGATCGGTCGTCGCCCGGGTCAACAAGGACCACGTCTAGTGCTGGAGTACCTGGGCACTTGGCGGAAAATGGGCTACAGGACTCAGGATCTTCAGCTGAGCAACCAGGGCTGAAGACTGCAGGGCTACTGGAAGTACCGAACAAACGTCAAAAATATTCGGGCAGTAGAGAACAGAGAAATTATGGCTTGCTACTACAAATCAAACCCATCAAAAAAGAGGATACCTCAAATCTAATGTACCAAGTCTGGAAAGAACTTCACCCAGACACAGAAATTACTGAGCAAAGACTTGCTGATCAAAGAAGATATATTGAAAGGAACAAGGTGTTTAGTGCACTACAGCTGGCAGAAATCCAGAAGAAAGCACAAGACAATGGTATTGAAAACATACCAAGCAACACTCAAAGAAATGCAACAAAAATTCAAGTAACAATTCAAGGACTACAAGAGACAGAGGAGGAAGAGGAGGAAGAAACAACAATAATCACACCTCCAAAGGAGCCAACCCAAACAACCCAAAGTTCCTAATTGACAAAAAAGCAAGAAGAACTGATGCAGAAGATCCTAGAACACATGAACAATGCAAACGAACGTACAAGATTGCCACCATTGAAGATTGTTCCAAGGAAGGATCTGCTCAATTCACTGAAGGATGCAAACAAGGTCATTGCTGGAATCCAAACAATGTCACTGCATGAAACAAACCAGCTATGTGTAACAGCACTGCAGTAGTGATTACTAAAGAGCGAAAGGGGTAAAGATTCATCACCCAGAAGAATGCCGAAAATAGGTACTCCAAAGTGGAAAATCAGACTGGGAAGAAAAATCAGCAAACTACGATCGGATGCCAGCAAACTGAAAAGTATGAAGGAGAAGAAGCTGAAAAATGACAAAATCAAGGCAGACCTAGTTAAGAGGTACCACCTGGACAAGAGGAAACTCAATGCGGCAACAGTGGTGCTCAAACAACAGCCGGTGGCAGTTTCAAAGAAGATTGCAAGATTCGAAGCAAGGGTTGCTCAATTCAAGCAGAATCAACTTTTCTACTCCAACCAGAAACGATTCTACCAGAATGTAAGTGGAGATGTGAAACGAAACACAGGAGAGCCAGACAAAGAACAAACGATTGAGTTCTGGAGAAACATTTGGAGCAGCCCAAAAAACTACAACCAAAATGCAAGTTGGGCCAAAGATGTGGAGGCTGAACTGAGCAGCAACAACATGGACAACCTGGTAATAACAACTAAAATGGTGGGAAAACGAGCAAAAAAGGTGAAGAACTGGACTGCCCCAGGCAGTGATGAACTACATGGATTCTGGCTGAAGAAACTGACCAACTTGCATGAAAGAATTGCCCAACAGTTGAATCAAGTGCTGCAAACAGGCCAAATTGAAGAATGGATGACAACAGGGAAAACTTTTCTGATAATGAAAGACCAAGAAAAGGGAGCAATCCCTAGCAATTACAGACCAATCACTTGCCTACCAACAACCTTTAAGCTTTTTACTGGCATATTAGCTTACGTAATACAAGACCACCTGGAAGGAAAAAGAAATTGCTGCCCCTAGAACAAAAAGGAAACAAACGGAACAGTAGGGGCACAAAAGATCAACTGCTCATAGATAAAATGATCCTTGAGAATTGCAAAAGAAGGAAAACCAACTTGCATGTAGCTTGGATTGATTACAGGAAAGCATTCGATTCACTGCCACACAGTTGGATAATTTACGGCTCGGAGATAATTGGAGTCAGTGAGAACATCAAGAAATTGGTTAAGAATGCAATGCACACTTGGAAAACAGAATTAATAGTCAATGGAGCAGGAATAGGGGAAGTCAACATCTGAAGGGGAATATTCCAAGGAGACTCCCTGTCCCCACTACTCTTCATCATTGCTATGATTCCCCTCTCTATAATTCTGAAGAAAACAGGTCAAGGATATCAGACAGCAAGAAACTCACCAAAAATTTCACACCTTCTATACATGGATGACCTAAAGCTCTATGGAAAAAATAAAAAGCAGAGATTGAGTCACTACTGAACACAGTGAGAGTCTTTAGCACTGACATTGCAATGGATTTTGGACTTGACAAGTGGGGTGCAACTTTTTGGAACTCAGTAAAGGTGAACTTGCAACATGCGAAGGTGTGAATATGCCAAATGCCATAGAACATAAAAAAGAGCTTACCAGTGAATGAAAGCTACAAATACTTGGGGATACTCGCAAGCAGAGAACATCGCTAATGCAGAAGTCAAAGGCGCAATTAGGAAGGGAATATCTTAGAAGGGTCAGAAAGTAAATTTTGAAATCAAAGTTGAATGGAGGAAATACAATAAAGGCAATTAATACTTCTAATGTGCCTGTAGTACGCTACACTGCTGGCATAATTAACTGGACACAAGCCGAATCTGGACATCCTGGACAGAAAAACAAGGAAAAATTATGACCATCAATCGAGCACTGCATCCAAGAAGTGATGTAGACAGACTCCTACTCTGGCAAGGTCAGAAGGAGGAAGAGGACTGCTCCAGGTCAAGCAATCAGTAGAGGAAGAGAAAAGAGGCCTGAAAAGAATACATCCAAGAAAGTCAAGAGCCAGCATTGAAAGAAGTCCACAAGGCTGAGATGCTGAAAGCCAAAGAATCAAAAAGAAGAGTATAGAGCCCAACAGTTTAAAACACGAAAGGAGCAGTATAGCAAACAAGCCACTCCATGGGCAGTACTTTTAGGGAACACTTGAAGGGAAGGCTTGACAGCAAGCAAACATGCTGGAGTGGGCTCGTAGAAGGGGAACTCTAAAGAAGGAAACTGAAGGGCCTGATTTTTGCTGCCCAGGATGCAAGCATTACGGACAAAATGCAATAAAGACACTTAATCGAAAAGTCCTAATAATGACCCAAAAGTGTCGTCTCTGCAAAGAGTGTGATGAAACCGTGGAGCACATCATCTGCTGCTGTAAGTGAAAAATAGCCCAAACTGACTATCTCGAACGTCACAATAGGGCTAGCAGCAATGGTGCACTGAACCCGCAAAAAGTAACGGCCTGCCTCTGTAGCAAGACCTTGGTACATGGTGCACAAGCTTTAGAGAAGACCACAGAAAAATGAAGAAGCAAAAATACTTTCCTGGGACTTTAGAATGACAGACAGACAGACACCTGGCACACAACACCCCCCAGACTATAACAGTGATAGAGAAGAAACATGCTTTGGATCATCGATGTTGCTGTGCCAGTTGACAGCAGGGTAGAGGACAAAGAGCTGGAAAAGATCACAAAATACAAGGACCTACAAATTGAAGTTGAACGATTGTGGCAAAAAAAAGGAACAACAGTAATCCCACTAGTAGTCGGTGCTCTAGGAGGAATCCCAAGAAATCTTGAAAACATCTGAAAGCCTAAACTTGGACAGAACATCAGTCCACATGCTGCAGAAAGCAGCACTTCTAGGAACTGCACACATTCTACGCAAATACCTCTAATATCCTAGGTCCTTGGGAAGGACTCGATATTCAGAGATGAATTCCAGACACTTGTGCTGTGTTGTTATGTGTATAATAATAATAATAATAATAATAATAATAATAATAATAATAATAATAATAATAATAATAATAATAATAATAATAATAATAATAATAATAAATTGAGGTGCCCTCCTGCTAAATGTTGACAAATGCAAGCAACGCTCTCTGATAGGTGCCAAAGAATGTATTTTTATTTACTATCACAATCAAGCGGCAGACTCTGGAGTACCTCTGTGATAACCGGCAGCGTCTGCTGGGATCCCTGCAGTGGCGTCCTGGAAAAGGTCATCATCTCCTCCCCTTTTGTCCTTCCACCACTGCTCACTTCTAGCCAAACTGGACTTTCGCCTCGCAAATGAAATAACATCTCATCTGGCAGGGTTCAGTGAAGAAACTTCCATTCTGGAGGTAGATGCAGGGATGAGGTCCATCTTCAGCAGACCTGCAATACAGAAAAATAAAAAGACTAAACAAGAGATGGTGGGATGCCTCTGCAACCCTTGGGGGTGGTGGAATGCCTCTGCACCCCTCAGGGAGGGTGGAATGCCTCTGCACCCCTCAGGGAGAGTGGAATGCCTCTGCAACCCTCGGGGGTGGTGGAATGCCTCTGCACCCCTCAGGGATGGTGGAATGCCTCTGCACCCCTCAGGGTTGGTGGAATGCCTCTGCACCCCTCAGGGATGGTGGAATGCCTCTGCACCCCTCAGGGAGAGTGGAATGCCTCTGCACCCCTCAGGGGTGGTAGAATGCCTCTGCACCCCTCAGGGAGGGTGGAATGCCTCTGCACCCCTCAGGGATGGTGGAATGCCTCTGCACCCCTCAGGGATGGTGGAATGCCTCTGCACCCCTCAGGGTTGGTGGAATGCCTCTGCACCCCTCAGGGAGAGTGGAATGCCTCTGCACCCCTCAGGGAGAGTGGAATGCCTCTGCACCCCTCAGGGATGGTAGAATGCCTCTGCACCCCTCAGGGAGGGTGGAATGCCTCTGCACCCCTCAGGGAGGGTGGAATGCCTCTGCACCCCTCAGGGAGGGTGGAATGCCCGCACCCCCAGGACGTCTTCTGCACCCCCCAGGGAGGGTGGAATGCCTCTGCACCCCTCAGGAGAAAGTGGAATGCCTCTGCACCCCTCAGGAGAGGGTGGAATGCCTCTGCACCCCCTGCTAGGGAGAGTGTGGAATGCCTCTGCACCCCTCAGGGAGGGTGGAATGCCTCTGCACCCCTCAGGGAGGGTGGAATGCCTCTGCACCCCTCAGGGGTGGTGGAATGCCTCTGCACCCCTCAGGGAGGGTGGAATGCCTCTGCACCCCTCAGGGAGTTCTGCACCCCCCAGGAGGGAAAATGCCCTGCCCCCTCAGGGATGGTGGAATGCGTCTGCCCCCCTCAGGGAGGGTGGATTGCCTCTGCACCCCTCAGGGATGGGTGGAATGCCCTCCTGCACCCCCCTTCAGGGAGGGTGGAATGCCTTTGCACTCTCAGGGAGGGTGTACTGGCACCCCTCAGGGATGGTGGAATGCCTCTGCACCCCTCAGGGTTGGTGGAATGCCTCTGCACCCCTCAGGGATGGTGGAATGCCTCTGCACCCCTCAGGGTTGGTGGAATGCCTCTGCACCCCTCAGGGAGAGTGGAATGCCTCTGCACCCCTCAGGGAGAGTGGAATGCCTCTGCACCCCTCAGGGGTGGTAGAATGCCTCTGCACCCCTCAGGGAGGGTGGAATGCCTCTGCACCCCTCAGGGATGGTGGAATGCCTCTGCACCCCTCAGGGATGGTAGAATGCCTCTGCACCCCTCAGGGTTGGTGGAATGCCTCTGCACCCCTCAGGGATGGTGGAATGCCTCTGCACCCCTCAGGGAGAGTGGAATGCCTCTGCAACCCTCAGGGATGGTAGAATGCCTCTGCACCCCTCAGGGAGGGTGGAATGCCTCTGCACCCCTCAGGGAGGGTGGAATGCCTCTGCACCCCTCAGGGAGGGTGGAATGCCTCTGCACCCCTCAGGGAGGGTGGAATGCCTCTGCACCCCTCAGGGAGGGTGGAATGCCTCTGCACCCCTCAGGGAGGGTGGAATGCCTCTGCAACCCTCGGGGGTGGTGGAATGCCTCTGCACCCCTCAGGGAGGGTGGAATGCCTCTGCACCCCTCAGGGAGGGTGGAATGCCTCTGCACCCCTCAGGGAGGGTGGAATGCCTCTGCACCCCTCAGGGAGGGTGGAATGCCTCTGCACCCCTCAGGGAGGGTGGAATGCCTCTGCACCCCTCAGGGAGGGTGGAATGCCTCTGCAACCCTCGGGGGTGGTGGAATGCCTCTGCAACCCTCAGAGAGGGTGGAATGCCTCTGCAAGCCTCAGAGAGGGTGGAATGCCTCTGCACCCCTCAGGGAGAGTGGAATGCCTCTGCAACCCTTGGGGGTGGTGGAATGCCTCTGCACTCCTCAGGGGTGGTGGAATGCCTCTGCACCCCTCAGGGAGGGTGGAATGCCTCTGCACCCCTCAGGGAGGGTGGAATGCCTCTGCACCCCTCAGGGAGGGTGGAATTGATTAATTAGATTTTAATTAATTAGATTTTAAACTGCCCATCCCCGAAGGGCTCTGGGCGGTGTACAGCAGGCCTGCAACAACAATACATAATAACAGTAAACACAGCAGGCTAAAAAAAACATTTTACACATAAAAACATAGGTAATTTAAAACAATTTACAAATCTATAACCATAAAACACAGCAGCAGCAATAATATATGGCGCCCGATCCCAAGGCCGGGAGGGGACAGTACTGATTAGATAGTATATCAGGCATGTCAATGATGGCACGCAACACAAGGGCATCCTAGAGATAGATAGATAGAGAGATAGATAGATAGATAGATAGATAGATAGATAGATAGATAGATAGATAGATAGATAGATAGATAGAGATAGAGATAGAGATAGATAGATAGATAGATAGATAGATAGATAGAGAGAGAGAGAGAGAGAGAGAGAGAGAGAGAGAGAGAGAGAGAGAGAGAGAAAATACCCCACTCAAGTCCCCGTCCTCTCCAGGTTCCATCCCCAAGACTCCAGCAGTTTCCCGAACCTGGTTCATGCAACCCTACCCTCCTTTGGGGCAACGCTCATTCCAGGACAGTGGTGTAGCCAACAGGGAAGAGGGACGCAAAGCCCTGGGCGGAGCAGCAGCGGAGGCGTGGCCAGGCCATGGAGGGGGCATGGCAGGGACGTTCTGGTGGTTACAGACTTCTACAGCCCTGATGCCACCGGTTATTAAATGCCCCATTTTGATGACTGTCCTGCCTCACTCTGTGTAATCAACCATGAGTCCCTGTGAGAAAGGCAGAGGATAAATAATGTAAATAAATAAAGCAATGGTTGATGCGTTCGGCTCTGTGAGCAGACCAACGGAAGTTACTTCTCGGGAGCACTGATTTTACTGCACTTGTAACCCCCATGCTCAGAATGGGTTGACCCAGAAAGGGGTGGAGACTCAAAGCAGCAGAAGGCTGCAGAGCTCATGTAGTTTGGAGGAGACGAGGCTACCAGACTCGGACCTTGGTTTGTATAAGCCCTGAACACCTGGTTAAGGTAACTGCAATGTTGTTGGGAACTAGTGGGAAGGTAGTTTATTTTTGCTATGTTGTAAATGTTGGAGTTTATTGTTTCAGGGTTTCTTTTTTGTGGTTGTAATGGGTGAGAGTTCTCCTGGAAACCTTCATCATGTTGAATCCTGTTCATATCAAGCCCTTGGAGTCTCTTCAGGAGCCAACCCACTTGCAAAGAAGAATTGGACTTGGCAGTATCAGTAGACTGTAAATAGAAGGACCTGAAAATGCAACCTGAGCAGGACCTTGAAGTGTGACGTTAAATGTTGATGTTTGATGTTATATGTTAAGAAAGTAAACTATTTTGTTTTTTTAAAATTTGTTGTTGCAAACTCATTCCAAGTTCTGCCCCACAGAACCCACAGATAGAGGTTACACACTCAATCTCACGTTTCCGTGACTGGGCAAACTCTGCTAAATTAACCAAATGTACCTGACAATTCCACAAGTGTGCAGCTTACTCGGGAATCTCTGGTGATGACAAATAATTATTGGTAAGATGAACCTCAATTAATTTTAATTATTATTATTTTTTTTAAACCTCCCAGAGATGAACTGCCACACTAGTTCTTGTTAGGTGCTATCTGTGGGTTCTGCGGGGCAGAACGTGGAATGAGTTGGCGACAACAAATTTTAAAAAAACAAAATCGTTGACTTTCTTAACGTATCACATCAAACATCAACATTTAACATCACCCTTGTTAGGTGCTGAAAAGGCTTTGCAAACGTTCCATGCCTTCCAGCCAAATTGAATTGAGGATTATAATTAACTTGGGGGATTTAAGGCCAGAGTATGTGCATCACCTTTGAAACGAGAGGAGGAAAAGTGCGTGAACAATGATGGGCCGCAGCGGCTGAACAAAACCTCTGTGTTCGGTGTAGTAAGCAGAGTGCAATCGCATGGGGGAGAATTTGAACTCGGTGTTCTCCTTGATGTCCTCCTGGGGGCCTCATGGCCACTGTGTGAAAGGGAGTGCTGAGCTAGACGGACTGCAGATTTCTCCTTATGTTCTTACCGGGTATTTTTATGGTGAGAGTTAGATAGAAACTCTCCAAATGAATTAAAATGAACAGTGGCCCGGGAAGAGGAGCCTATTTGAGCTGGCACGCACCCCAGGCGTTCTGACACTGCACGGTGGGCCCAGCCACTAAAATGGCCGCTGCGAGAGAGGTTGCCAGCCACAAAATGGCTGCCGCGGCTGACCTTGAGTCACACAGGGTGGCGGTGGCAGTTGCTGCCTCAGCGGCATTTTAAAAAAAACCTACCAAGCCTATTGGATCTCCAGCGGCCAATCAGAACGCTGGAAAAAGTCCCGCCTGGCCCTGTCTGCTTTCTGAAGGGATTTGGCAGGTATTGTCGAAGGCTTTCACGGTCAGAATCACTAGGGTGCTGTGGTTTTTCCGGGCTATATGGCCATGTCCCAGTAGTATTTTCTTTCTCCTGACAGCCACGGATGCAGGCGAAACGTCTGAAGGAAATTCTACCGGAACACAACCTGGCAGCCCGGAAAGCCCACAACACCCTAGATTGGGCAGGTGCCAGGGAAGGTGTTGGCTGAAGCAGTGACACTGATGGGTGCCAGGCAGAGGTGGGATCCAGCAGGTTCTCACAGGTTCCCGAGAGTAGGTGACTAATTAAGAACATAAGAACATAAGAACAAGCCAGCTGGATCAGACCAGAGTCCATCTAGTCCAGCTCTCTGCTACTCGCAGTGGCCCACCAGGTGCCTTTGGGAGTTCACATGTGGGATGTGAAAGCAATGGCCTTCTGCGGCTGTTGCTCCCGAGCACCTGGACTGTTAAGGCATTTGCAATCTCAGATCAAAGAGGATCAAGATTGGTAGCCATAAATCGACTTCTCCTCCATAAATCTATCCAAGCCCCTTTTAAAATTATTTGTATGTGCCGAGAGGGGGTTACTAATGGGTGATTTTGCCACGTGATCTTTGCATTAGTCGCGCCCCTCCTCTCAGCAGTAGCGCCCAGAACTTGAAGCAGTCTAGCAGGAGGTGCACCGGCATGCGTGGCAGCCTGCGCCTGCGTGCATTCATTTCCCGCCCACGGACCGCAGTAGCGGCTAAGGCCCTGGCCACAGCCCTCATTTCTAGGAATGCCTCCCGGCCTCTCGGAATGTCGGCCACGCCCCCGTCGTGCCCAGCCCTGCCCCATTGGCGCTACGCCACAGTTTGAATCCCACCACCATGGGAACCTGTTACTAAAATTTTTGGATCCCACCACTGGTGCCAGGGCTGAGGGTGCCAGGGCTGGAGGAATATGCCCCAGCTGATCTTGTTTGGTGCTCGGTGGCTTTTCGACCCTATCGCGAGGCCGACTGAGGGGACTTACACCTGTAGGGGAAGTACAGTTCCATCTCTCAGCACGAGGCTGCTGGAGTTCTGGTATTCCAGGCCAATCCAGAACTGGTGATAATGGTACTTGTAGTAAACAATGTCGAAATATTTACTCGATTCGTCTCTCAGGAAGTCCTGCAATGCAAAAGGGGAAAAAGTACTACATTGCCGTCCCACTTCGGGAGACACATCTCACTGTCTAAGCACGGCTCGGCTTCCAAGCAATCTGCTGACTTGACAGCTGAGGCTAGCCCACCCCAGCTTGGGATTCTATTCCACCTCACTCTAAGCTAGTGCTAGGGTTGCTAATCGCTAGGTGGGGTCTGGAGATCCTTGGGAATTACAACTGACCTCTCCAGACAATAGGAATCATTCCCCCTGGACGCTTCCATAGGTTGGATCTAGGGCTGAGGTCAGCCTTCAGAACATAAGAAAGATTTTGGACTAGACCATCTAGTTCAGCTCTCTGCTACTCGCAGTGGCCCACCAGATGCCTTTGGGTGCCACTGGAACAATCTAGAACTGAACACACTTAAAACCGTAGAAATGGTGGTAGATTTCAGGAGAAACCCTCCCATCCTACCTCCTCTCACATTACTAGACAACACAGTATCAACAGTAGAAACCTTTAAATTTCGAGGCGCCAGGAGATCTCATGACCTAGAATGGTCACCTAATGGCAAAGATGGCATTAGAAAAGCACAACAACGAATGTTCTTTCTGGCCCAACTCAGGAAGCTCAGACTGGCCAAGGAGCGGCGGATACAGTTCTACAGGAGGAATCATTGAGTCTGTTATCTGTAACTCTATAATCATTGTGTGGTTTGGTTCTGCAACCCAACAAGATCGACACAGACTTCAGAGAATAATCAGAACTGCAGAAAAAAACAATTGCTGGGGCTAACCTGCCTTCCACATTGAGGACCTGTATACTGCACTGGTCAAAAAAAAAGGGCTGTGAAAATATTTATTTCGACCCCTTCAGACTTGACATAAACTGTTTTCAACTCTTACCCCTCTAAAATCGCCGCTACAGAGCACTGCACACCAAGACATAACTAGACATAAGAACACTTTTTTCCCCAATGCCATCACTCTGTTAAACAAATAATTCCCTCCATAATGTCAAACTATTTATTATATATTTATTATATAATTACTGCACTACTTTTTTCATCATTCCTATTACCCATCTCCTCCCAATTATGACTGTATGACTATAGCCTGTGCTGACATTTCATTTTATTTTATGATTTTACATTTTATGTTTTTATTACTATTGATTGTTTCCTGATTGCTTACTAGACCTATATGACAATCATTAAGTGCTGTACCTTATGATTCTTGACAAATGTATTTTCTTTTATGTACACTGAGAGCATATGCACCGGAGACAAATTCCTTGTGTGTCCAATCACACTTGGCCAATAAAGATTCTATTCTATTCTATTCTATTCTACATGCAGAATGTGAAAGCAATGGCCTGCTGCTGCTGCTGCTGCTGCCGAGCACCTGGACTGTTAAGGCATTTGCAACCTCAGATCAAAGAGGATCAAGATTGGTAGCCATAAATCGACTTCTCCTCCATAAATCCGTCCAAGCCCCTTTTAAAGCTGTCCAGGTGAGTGGCCATCACCACCTCCTGTGGCAGCATATTCCAAACACCAATCACACGTTGCGTGAAGAAGTGTTTCCTTTTATTCGTCCTAATTCTTCCCCCCAGCATGTTCAATGAATGCCCCCTGGTTCTAGTATTGTGAGAAAGAGAGAAAAATTTCTCTCTGTCAACATTTTCTACTCCATGCATAATTTTATAGACTTCAATCATATCCCCCCTCAGACGCCTCCTCTCCAAACTGAAGAGTCCCAAACCCTGCAGCCTCTCCTCATAAGGAAGGTGCTCCAGTCCATCAATCTTCCTCTTTGACCTTCTCTGCACTTTTTCTATCTCTTCGATATCCTTTTTGAGATGTGGCGACCAGAACTGAACACAGTACTCCAAGTGCGGTCGCACCACTGCTTTATATAAGGGCATGACAATCCTTGCAGTTTTATGATCAATTCCTTTCCTAATTATCCCCAGCATAGAGTTTGCCTTTTTCACAACCCTAAAGCCTTCCCTCCCCCAGGTCCATCCCCAAATCTCCAGGAGCGTCCCACCCTGGAACGGTCAGTCCTACTCTGTCTGACCCAGCCTTGCTCTGTCCAGTACCATTTCCTCCTTAGTCTCCATGACTGCCAGAGCAGAGGACTCTTCCAGGCAGATACTCTGGCTGGTCTGCCAAGATGCTTTCAGGTCGCTGAACAAGAAGCAGAGGTCCGCTCGCTGTACCCACCGGACTTTGCACACGGTGCAGGTCCAAACTAGAGAGAAGAAGGAAGACCTCATGATTTCTAACAACTCACATTGGTGGGAAAGGGCCGTCTAGGATCCCCCGTTGACGCAACCCGAATGGTCCAGATTCAATACAACAACCTTTATTAGGCATATTAAAATAGGCTCCAGAGCATTACAGACATTTCTGAAGTACAAATCAAAAGTACATTCAAAACAGATAGATAAACTGTATCTAGCATTGGACGTTACTTAGAAAATTCTGTCTCTTGTAAAAAAAATTTTGCTACTTTTCCCAAGAGCACGGCCTCTGTGTTATTTAACAAAAGCTCCACAACAGAGTTGTCAGAGTCTCTTTCAGATTTGTCGAAGACCCGCCCTGGAGAGAAATTCCTAATGCCCACATATCTCGGACAATCAAGTATAATGTGAGCAAGAGTCTCCCCTTGGTTTTTGCAGTGTGGACAGACCCGATCCTGGAGAAGGATAGATAGGTAGCGACCCTTTGTAATGGCCGATGGGAAAGTATTGCATCTGGCCCTTGTAATAATCCATCTCTGTGGGGTTCAGTTAATAGTTCAAGATATTTGGCTATGTGCCCCTGTTCTGGTACTATTCCGACAGAAAGGGGTGAGCATGATTTATTTGCTTGGCCCAACAAGATGTGGTATTCCTGTTCTCGAAGTCTGCTCGGTCCAGATTCTATGCAGTAAAATCTCCAATTCTGCAATAAATTACGTCATGCATCTGCAACATGATACCTGCATCCGGCATAAAGCCTGCCAACACCTTTCCTTGTGTCCACCACGGTTTTTAGAAAGTAGAATCACAGAGTGACACAGGTGGAGACACCCAAGAGCCATCCAGTCCAACCCCCTGCCATGCAAGAAGACCCAATCAAAGCAGCTCTGACTGATGTCCATCCAGCCTGTGTTTAAAAATCTCCAGAGGAGACTCCACCAGCATCCGAGGCAGTGGATTCTACCGTCAAACAGCGGATTCTAACGTCAAACAGGAGCAGCAGTGGCGTAGGAGGTTAAGAGCTCATGTATCTAATCTGGAGGAACCGAGTTTGATTCCCCGCTCTGCCGCCTGAGCTGTGGAGGCTTATCTGGGGAATTCAGATTAGCCTATGCACTCCCACACACGCCAGCTGGGTGACCTTGGGCTTGCTCCCTCTTCAACATGACATCCCTTCAGATGTTTAAACATGGCCGTCATGTCACCCCTTAACCTTCTCTTCTCCAGACTAAACATCCCCAGCTCCCCAAGTCTCTCCTTGTAGGGCATAGAACCCTGACCTTTTGCCATTTTGGTAGTACTCCTCCGGACCCGTTCCAGCTTGTTAATATCCTTCCTGAACTGCGGCGCCCAGAACTGTATGCAATATTTCAAACCAGTGAAGAATAGAGAGGTACTATTACGTCCCTCAATCTAGACCAGTGTTTCCCAACCTTTTCGAGGTCAGGGTACCCTTGACCTCACTCTTCATATCTCACGGTACCCCTGCCGCCACCCTCCACCTTCCCCTCCCATTGCCCCTGCTTGCCACACCCCCCACCTTCCCCTCCCAGGGTGAAGGGTAGCACTGGGGGTGGGGGTGGCTGCTGACCTTGTGGCAGGCCCTGCCCCATGGGCCAGCTCCATGTCCTTGCTGGCGCCGGTGGGAGACACCACAAAAATGAGGGGGGCGGTAGTGTTGCTCACGGCACCCCAGGGTACCAGGGAACCCTGGTTGAGAATGGCTGATCTAGACACTATACTCATATTGACGCAGCCCAGAATCGGATTGGCTTTCTTGGCTCTTGCCTCACACGGCTGACATGTTCAGTTTGTGGTCTGCTAAGGTGTGGTCGGGTGGAGCTCATTCCCAACATGCCTTCTAATTGGCTGTAAAAATTAAAATAACAATACGGTGGAACCCAGCTCGACTCTGTGGGTTTGGTTTTGCCTCTCACAATGCAATTCTGGGTTGTATAGGAGTACGGTGTCTAGATCGAGGGATGTAATTGTGCCTCTCTATTCTGCACTGGTTTGAAATATTGCGTACAGTTCTGGGCACCGCAATTTAAGACGGATATTGACAAGCTGGAACGTGTCCAGAGGAGGACAACCAAAATGGTAAAGTCTGGAATCCAGGCCCTACGAAGAGAGGCTTAGGGAGCTGGGGATGTTTAGTCTGGAGAAGCAAAGGTAACGGTAAATTTAAACATGATAGCCAAGTTTAAATATTTGAAGGGATGCCATGTTGAAGAGGAAGCAAGGTTGTTTTCTACTGCCTAGGACAGTGGTGGCGAACCTATGGCACGGGTGCCAGAGGTGGCACTCAGAGCCCTCTCTGTGGGCACACGCAAACAGAGTCACACACACACACCCCACACACACATCTAGGCTGGCCTGGGCTGCTGGGCTCGATTATTAGCATTAAACCTAAGACCTAGTTTTGGGGAAGCAGTGCAGGTAACCCTGATAAGCGCTGTTAAACCCCACTGATTTTCATGCAAAGAACTAAAGCGTAATCCTTTACCTGGGAGTAAGCTCGGTTGCTGGCAATAGAGCTTGCTTCTGAGTAAACCCTCCTAGGGTCGTGATTCACCCGTTGGAAGAGTTGCACGGTTGCTTCAAAGCAAAGCCACCGAGTACCCCCAAGCTTACTCCTGAGTAATGCACGCCTCGGAGCCAACAGTTTTTTCTAAATGGAAACCTCAGCATTCAGGTTAAATTGCCGTGTTGGCACTTTGCAATAAATGGGTCTTGGGTTGCCATTTGGGCACTCGGTCTCAAAAAGGTTCGCCACCACTGGCCTAGGACATGGAGTAATGGATTCAAGGTGCAGGAAAAGAGATTTCACCTAAACATTAGGAAGAAGTGTCAGACTGTCAGGGCTGTTCGACAGTGGAATTCATTGCCTCGGAGAGCGGTGGAGTCTCCTTCTTTGGAGGTTTTTTAACAGAGGCTGGATGGCCATCTGTTGGGGGTGCTTTGATTGTGTGTTCCTGCATGGCAGGAGAATTGGACTTGATGGCCCTTATGGTCTCTTCCAACTCTATGATTCTCCAAGTGTGGGGTTGGCAACCCTGACAATATCTGGACCCCACATCATGGGTAATGTGGGTGCAGCATAAAAGGTAAAGTT
>NC_059430.1:4866839-4902655 GCF_021028975.2 Sphaerodactylus townsendi | reverse complement strand
GCAAACCTCAGGGGTGGTGGAATGCCTCTGCACCCCTCACAGATGGCGGAATGCCTCTGCACCCCTCAGGGGTGGTGGAATGCCTCTGCAACCCTCAGGGGTGGTGGAATGCCTCTGCAACCCTCGGGGATGGCGGAATGCCTCTGCAACCCTCGGGGATGGTGGAATGCCTCAGCAACCCTCAAGAAGGTTCCCTTTCTCATGGCTTTCCACAAACTATACTCAATGGGATTATTCAGGAAGGCTTTTCTGCACAGGTGCGCTGTACAAAATGACTCTCATGCCTCCTTAGATAAACAATTCATGACTGTGGCCCAGATTGCTGTGTACAGCTTCTTGTAAGGAGGATCCTACTTGTGTCATTTAGATGATAGATAGATAGATAGATAGATAGATAGATAGATAGATAGATAGATAGATAGATAGATAGATAGATAGATAGATAGATAGATGGATAGATGGATAGATGGATAGATGGATAGATGGATAGATAGATAGATAGATAGATAGATAGATAGATAGATAGATAGATAGATAGATAGATAGATAGATAGATAGACGAACCGACGGACCGACGGACCGACGGACAATAGATAGATAGATAGATTTTGTTTTTAAAATTTGTTGTTGCAAACTCATTCCAAGTTCTGCCCCACAGAACCCACAGATAGAGGTTACAGACTCAATCTCACGTTTCCGTGACTGGGCAAACTCTGCTAAACTAAAATTTTTGGATCCCACCACTGGTGCCAGGGCTGAGGGTGCCAGGGCTGGAGGAATATGCCCCAGCTGATCTTGTTTGGTGCTCGGTGGCTTTTCGACCCTATCGCGAGGCCGACTGAGGGGACTTACACCTGTAGGGGAAGTACAGTTCCATCTCTCAGCACGAGGCTGCTGGAGTTCTGGTATTCCAGGCCAATCCAGAACTGGTGATAATGGTACTTGTAGTAAACAATGTCGAAATATTTACTCGATTCGTCTCTCAGGAAGTCCTGCAATGCAAAAGGGGAAAAAGTACTACATTGCCGTCCCACTTCGGGAGACACATCTCACTGTCTAAGCATGGCTCGCTCCAAGCACCCGGCTGACTTGACAGCTGAGGCGCAATTCACCCAGCTGGGATTCATTCACCACTCTGCCAGTGCTAGGGTTGCCAATCGCCAGGTGGGGTCTGGAGATCCCCCGGAATTACAACTGACCTCCAGACAACAGAAATCCGTCCCCCTGGACGCTCCAGAGGTTGGATCTAGGGCTGAGGTCAGTCATAAGAACATAAGAAAGAGCCAGCTGGATCAGACCATCTAGTTCAGCTCTCTGCTACTCGCAGTGGCCCACCAGATGCCTTTGGGAGCTCACATGCAGGATGTGAAAGCAAAGGCCTTCTGCTGCTGCTGCTCCCGAGCACCTGGACTGTTGAGGCCTTTGCAATCTCAGATCAAGGAGGATCAAGATTGGTAGCCATAGATCAACTTCTCCACCATAAATCTATCCAAGCCCCTTTTAAAGCTATCCAGGTGAGTGGCCATCACCACCTCCTGTGGCAGCATATTCCAAACACCAATCACACGTTGCGTGAAGAAGTGTTTCCTTTTATTAGTCCTAATTCTTCCCCCCAGCATTTTCAACGGATGCCCCCTGGTTCTGGTATTGTGAGAAAGAGAGAAAAATTTCTCTCTGTCGACATTTTCTACCCCATGCATAATTTTATAGACTTCGATCATATCCCCCCTCAGACGTCTCCAAACAAAAGAGTCCCAAACGCTGCAGCCTCTCCTCATAAGGAAGGGGCTCCAGTCCCTCAATCATCCTCGTTGCCCTTCTCTGCACTTTCTCTATCTCTTCGATATCCTTTTTGAGATGTGGCGACCAGAACTGAGCACAGGACTCCAAGTGCGGTCGCGCCACTGCTTTATATAAGGGCATGACAATCCTTGCAGTTTTATAGATCAACTCCTTTCCTAATGATCCCCAGCATGGAGTTTGCCTTTTTCACAACCCTATACCCTTCCCTCCCCAAGGTCCATCCCCAAATCTCCAGCAGTTTCCCAGCCTGGAACAGTCAGTCCTACTCTGTCTGACCCAGCCTTGCTCTGTCCAGTACCATTTCCTCCTTCGTCTCCATGACTGCCAGAGCGGAGGACTCTTCCAGGCAGATACTCTGGCTGGTCTGCCAAGACGCTTTCAGGTCGCTGAACAAGAAGCAGAGGTCCGCTCGCTGCACCCACCGGACTTTGCACACGGTGCAGGTCCAAACTAGAGAGAAGAAGGAAGGCCTCATGATTTCTAACAACTCACAGTGGTGGGAAAGGGCCGTCTAGGGCAGTGGTGGGATCCAAAAATTTCAGTAACAGGTTCCCATGGTGGTGGGATTCAAACTGTGGCGTAGCGCCAATGGGGCTGGGCGGGGCACAACGGGGGTGTAACCGGGCATTCCTGGGCGGGGCATTTCTGGGCGGGGCTGTGGCAAGGACGCAGCTGCTGCGCCGGTCCTTGGGTGGGAAATGAAAGCCCACAGGTGCAGGCTGCCACGCACGCCGGTGCACCTCCTGCTAGACTGCTTCCAGTTCTGCGCGCTACTGCTGAGAGGAGGGGCGTAACTAAGGCAAAAATCACCAATTTGTAACCCCCTCTCGGCACACACAAATAATTAGTAACCTACTCTCGGGAACCTGTGAGAACCTGCTGGATCCCACCTCTGGTCTAGGGTCCCCCATTGACGCAACCTGAACGGTCCAGATTCTATGCAGTAAAATCTCCAATTCTGCAATAAATTACGTCATGCATCTGTAACATGATACCTGCATCAGAGCCCTTCGGGGGTTGGGCGGTATAGAAATCCCATAAATAAAAATAAATAAATAAAGCCTGCCAACCCCTTTCCTTGTGTCCACCATTGTTTTTAGAAAGTAGAATCATAGATCTTTATCTTTATTAACCTTTAATAGGCATAGATAGATCAGGATTTACACAGACACATTCTGCAGTCTCAAGTATAGTTCAGTAGCAAGGAAATAGTCCACATAACTTGACTTCGAGGGATTCAAATCACTTCAGATTTTTTTTTAAGAAATAGCCAGTGCAAACGATAGTAAATACCCCTACACATCAATGTAAAAATACAATCTAATATAAAATTGCAATAAAAATAGATCTGTTTAGCAAGTTAAAAGCAAAATAATACAGCAATAGGTATCCTACCATGCCGCATATTAGACAGATTGGAGAAGATACCTATCTTTTATAAGAAGTTCTACGTTTGTTTTATATATCATATTTGATATTTAAAATTTGATTCTGTGCCAAATAATAATGAACCAATATGGTTTAGTGTAAGAATCATAGACCAGTGATGGCGAACCTATGGCACGGGTGCCAGAGGTGGCACTCGGAGCCCTCTCTGTGGGCACGCACGCACAGAGTCCGTCATGTGGGGGGTGGAAAATCACCACCACCACCCCCCCACACACACACATCTAGGCTGGCCACTGAGTTCGATGTGCACACACTGCGGTGAGCAGGGAGGACTCGGCTGGCGGGCCTGGTGCCTGTGCTCCGGGTGGCTGCTGCCCGAGGGTGGGGGGGCAGAGGAGGCAGAGATGCTAGAGAGGCATAGAGCAGTGCGCGCGGGACTTGCTGGAAGCTAGAGCAGGCTGGCCCCTGGGGCGGAGGAAGAGGGAGCCAACCGTTTTTTTCTAAACTAAAACCTCAGCATTCAGGTTAAATTGCCGGGTTGGCACTTTGCGATAAATAAGTGGGGTTTGGGTTGCAGTTTGGGCGCTCGGTCTCAAAAAGGTTCACCATCACTGTCACAGAAAAAATTGATGTAAATAATGATTTACTAATTGTTGGGATAATAGATGATATAAGAGTGAACAGAAGTCTGGAACCAATGTATAAAATAATGATCAGAGCAGCACACGCAGTCTTGGCGTTGGGCTGGAAAGATAACAAAAAATGGACAGTTTCAAAATGGTTGGAATATATTTGGAAACAAATACAGTTAGAGATTTTTGAGAGACTGACAAAAACACATTATGGCAAGAAAAAATAGAAGATATTATGAAGCTATGGACATTATATGAAAAATGGATGGAAGAAGCCGGATTTAACGAAGAACTATGGAATAAGAGAATAAGAAGAATGAACCTCCTACTGCTTGCATGAAATAACTAATAGAAAAGAGCGGGGGAGGGGGGAGAAAAGGGAAAAATGTATAGATGAAATAAAGATACTGAATGTAACAAATGTACAAATATTCTATACAATAATTTTTTTTTTTTAAAAAACCCATCACTGTCATAGAGTGACACAGTTGGAGACACCCAAGAGCCATCCAGTCCAACCCCCTGCCATGCAAGAAGACCCAATCAAAGCGGCCCTGACTGATGTCCATCCAGCCTCTGTTTAAAAATCTCCAAAGGAGACTCCACCAGCATCCGAGGCAGCGGATTCTACTGTCAAACAGCCCTTACCGTCAGGAAGTTCTTCCTAATGCTTTTCCTGTACTATGAATCCATTACTCCTTGTCATAGTCTCTGGAGCAGCAGAAAACAAGTTTGCTCCCTCTTCAACGTGACATCCCTTCAGATATTTAAACATGGCCATTATGTCACCCCTTAATCTTCTCTTCTCCAGACTAAACATCCCCAGCTCCCCAAGTCTCTCCTTGTAGGGCAGTGGTGGCGAACCTATGGCACGGGTGCCAGAGGTGGCACTCAGAGCCCTCTCTGTGGGCACGTGCAACAGAGTCACACACACACCCCACACACACACATCTAGGCTGGCCTGGGCCGCTGGGTTCAATTATTAGCATTAAACCTAAGACCTAGTTTGGGGAGGCAGTGTAGATAACCCTGTTAAGCGCTGTTAAACCCCACTGATTTTCGTGCAAAGAACTAAAGCGTGATCCTTTACCTGGGAGTAAGCTCGGTTGCTGGCAACGGGGCTTGCCTCTGAGCAAACCCTCCTAGGGTCATGATTCACCTGTTGGAAGAGTTGCACGGTTGCTTCAAAGCAAAGCCACAGACTATCATCAAGCTTACTCCCGAGTAACGCACGCCTCGGAGCCAACCGCTTTTTAAAAACTAAAACCTCAGCATTCAGGTTCAATGGCCGTGTTGGCACTTTGCGATAAATAAGTGAGTTTTGGGTTGCAATTTGGGCACTTGGTCTCAAAAAGGTTCGCCACCACTGTTGTAGGGCATGGACTCCAGACCTTTTGCCATTTTGGTAGTCCTCCTTTGGACCCGTTCCAGCTTGTTAATGTCCTTCCTGAACTGCGGCGCCCAGAACTGTATGCAATATTTCAAACCAATGAAGAATAGAGAGGTACTATTACGTCCCTCAATTTCTAGACACTATACTCATATTGACGCAGCCCAGAATCGGATTGGCTTTCTTGGCTGCCGCATCACACAGCTGACTTATGTTCAGTTTGTGGAATATGCTGCCACAGGAGGAGGTGGTGATGGCCACTCACCTGGATAGCTTTAAAAGGGGCTTGGACAGATTTAGGAGAAGTCGATCTATGGCTACCAATCTTGATCCTCCTTGACCTGAGATTGCAAATGCCTTAGCAGACCAGGTGCTCGGGAGCAGCAGCCGCAGAAGGCCATTGCTTTCACACCCTGCATGTGAGCTCCCAAAAGCACCTGGTGGGCCACTGCGAGTAGCAGAGAGCTGGACTAGATGGACTCTGGTCTGATCCAGCTGGCTTGTTCTTATGTTCTTATGGTCTACTAAAGTGTGGTCAGGTGGAGCTCATTCCCAACATGCCTTCTAATTGGCTGTAAAAATTAAAATAACAATATGATGGAACCCAGCTTGACTCTGTGGGTTTTGTTTTGCCTCTCACAATTCAATTCTGGGTTGTATAGGAGAATAGTGTCTAGATCAGGGGTAGGGAACCTGCGGCTCTTCTGCCCTTGCACTGCAGCTCCACGAGCCGAGCTGCCGGCCCCATCCTTGCCCGCTCTGCAGGCAGCAGGGCGGACGCATCCATGCACATCTCAGAATGAGCAGAGTAAAAGGTAAAAAAAACCAATATATACAGTGTTATCTTTATTTTAAATGTCAAAAATTATTTGCAGCTCCAAGTGTTTCTTTTTCCGTGGAAAACGGGTCCAAATGGCTCTTTGAGTGTTAAAGGTTCCCTACCCTTGGTCTAGATCGAGGGATGTAATTGTACCTCTCTATTCTGCATTGGTTTGAAATATTGTGTACAGTTCTGGGCACCGCAATTTAAGACGGATATTGACAAGCTGGAACGGGTCCAGAGGAGGGCAACCAAAATGGTAAAGTCTGGAATCCGTGCCCTACGAAGAAAGGCTTAGAGAGCTGGGGATGTTTAGGCTCCTTCCGCACATGCAGAATAATGAACTTTCAAACTGCTTTCAGTGCTCTTTGAAGCTGTGCGAAATGGCAAAGTCCCCTTGCAAACAGTTGTGAAAGTGGTTTGAAAACGCATTATTTTGCGTGCGCGGAAGGGGCCTTCGTCTGGAGAAGCGAAGGTAAAGGTAAATTTAAACATGACAGCCAAGTTTAAATATTTGAAGGGATGCCATGTTGAAGAGGAAGCAAGGTTGTTTTCTACTGCCTAGGACATGGAGTAATGGATTCAAGGTGCAGGAAAAGAGATTTCATCTAAACGTTAGGAAGAAGTTTCAGACTGTCAGGGCTGTTCGACAGTGGAATTCATTGCCTCGGAGAGCGGTGGAGTCTCCTTCTTTGGAGCTTTTCAAACAGAGGCTGGATGGCCATCTGTTGGGGGTGCTTTGATTGTGTGTTCCTGCATGACAGGGGGTTGGACTTGATGGCCCTTGGGGGTCTCTTCCAACTCTATGATTCTCCAAGTGTGGGGTTGGCAACCCTGACAATATCTGGACCCCACATCATGGGTAATGTGGGTGCAGCATAAAAGGTAAAGTTTTACACATTTCTTCTATTTTTACTTCAGCTTATGCACTTCTTAAATAAAAGAAAAGGAGAAGGAGAAGGAGGAGTCTGGATTTACACTCTGCTGTTCTCTCCTGTAAGGATACTCAAAGGGGCTTACAGCCTCCCTTCCCTTCTTCTTCCCACAACAGACACCTTCTGATGTAGGTGGGGCTCACAGAGTTCTGAGAGAACTGTGACTAGCCCAAAGTCACCCAGCAGGAATGTAGGAGTAATATATTTTAACGCAGAAGAAAAATAGGAGTATAGGAATGTAAAAGTAATATATTTTAAAGTCATGTAATATATCTTAATGGGTAAGTTATTAGACTTCTCAACCTTTTTGGCTACTTTTTTGTTTTTCAGGTTGGGTTTGGATTTCCCCACCTTTCTTTGGATGTTCATAGCCATGTTTCCTGGCCCACAATTTTCATCCCTGGGAGGAGGAGGAGGAGGAAGAGGAGGAAGAGGAGGAGGAGTTTGGATTTATACCCCACCTTCCTCTCCTGTAAGGAAACTCAAAGGGCTTACAAGCTCCTTTCCCTTCCTCTCTCCATAGCAGAAACCTTGTGAGGCAGGTGGGGCTGAGAGAGTTCAGAGAGAACTGGGACTAGCCCTAGGTCACCTAGCAAGAATGTAGGAGTGGGGAAACAAATCCAGTTCACCAGATTAGAGTCCACCGCTCTCATGGAGGAGTGGAGAATATAACCAGCTTCTCCAGATTAGAGTCCACCTGCTCTTAACCACTACAACACGGCGGTTTGTCCAGGATTTGGGTTTCCATTCTCCGAGACTTTTTAAAAAAGAAGTAAACAAGCCCACTCTACCTTTGCCGATTTGTAGGTCTTGCAGAGTTTCAGACAAGACGAGGATCTGCAGCTCCATTATACCCATCTCCTCCTTCGACCTCCATTCCAGTTCACTCACTTCAGTATAATAAAAGCACAGTGAAAGCCCACCACACAGAGAGAAGGCACCTGTCCCAACCACTCCTGAATGTTTGTGAAGATGCATCGCCTCCAGGAGGAAGCAGGTTGGGGTTTATCTTTGGCGAAGGACTTGTAAGTCAGAGCACAGATAATTTGGCGGGGGTGGGGGTGGGGACAAACTCTCAAGCGATTCCTCTTATCCTGAATTTCTCCACATGACTTATGTCTAATATTCTATGCTCGTTTCAGATTTTTGTAATCTTCATTCCGGTACTAGTCCTTTGCTTATTAGAAGTACATGGATTGGATCAATTCATACTGTGTGATCCACCTTAAATCTCAGTGAGTTATAAGAATAGGTGTTGTAGCTTAGGCGGTTGATAGCTTTATAGATTAAAGATCTTGGCTGGCATCTTCCGAGGATCTGAAGAAGCCAGCCACAGATGCAGGCGAAACATCAGGAGAGAATGCTGCTAGAACACGGCCATACAGCCCGGAAGCCACACAGCACCCCAGTGATTGCGCCGCGGAAAGTCTTCCTTCTCGGCTAACATATTGTAACAGTTCCTCTTGCAAACTTGCTAGACAGTCTTCTTCTACATGCCCCTGCCCAGGAATTACAGCCACAGGGGGAGGCCCTCTCAACTGTCCTATCAATCAAAGAAGCTAGTTTGATGGGTACAACAGAGTCTTTTCAGGGACAGCCCCACAATTATGGAACAACATCCCAAAGAAGGTGTGTGATTAAATCAGACCTAAACTGTGATCTCAAATTCTGGTTTATGTATTTTTATATATTTTATGTATTTTGCTTGCATTGTGTGTGTGTGACATATGTATATATGCCTTGAGCATTTATTTATATTTTATTTATTTACTAGCTGGGTCCGCCACGATTGCTATGGCAATTGGTCTCACCCTCATCACAGTCCACAACTCCACACAGATGTCCATGCAGGTCCAACATCCGCATACCTCAGGTGGCTTCAAATGGAATCCCTCTCTTTCCCTTTCAATTCACACCGCTATATGATGGTGTCTTGTTTTTTTAGTATAAGGTAACCATTTCCATTCCACAACGAACTGTCCACAGAGGGTTCTCACCATGTCCTCACACTCTGCAAGTGCATGTGTTTCACTTCCAGTCATATTACCTAACAGTGTTACCTATTTACTGTTTTTTTAACTGCTCATCTCTGCCCATCTGCTAACATTGTAAGCCCTCATCCCAAGCCCCTCAGGCCGCCAGGCTGCACAAACATTTTCCTGCAGCGCATGAAGCCAAACAGAGGCAGCTTCATGCCTGTTCCAACTAATGGGACTGTTCCAGTGCCCTGACTTCGCCATCCTCCTCTTAGGAGGATTTTTAAAGTGGGGCTGTCGGATCTGGCGATTATCGCTGCTTTAAATTGTTTTAACTAGTGTTTTAGCTGTATTTTATGTTTTTTTTTATTTTTTATTTTATTTTTTGATTCTTGTAGACCGCTTCCCATCTCCTCGAAAGCCTTAGCACAATATTCATTTCAATCAGTAAATTATTAAACCAATAAAATCTATTAAAATCTATTAAAATCTATTAAAAAAGCAGCGTGTCAATACAAAGATATCAGGCACCCCAAAACCAATACCAAAGCCGGGCTCCCTACGAAAGGAACGGCCGGACTCTAAGAGGGGTAGCATATGGTAGTGCACCTGAATAGAGAGAGGGAAGTACACCCCAGAGCCCTTGTGATGGGGCTATAAAACCTAAATAATAAATAATAAATAGATAATGTTCTGGTGCGCCAGGAAAAGACATTTTACCTGGCTCAGCATGACTCATGATTTGAAGGTCCAATACTCGCCCGCAACAGGAGGACGCCCCAGAAAAATTTTGGGGGGCGATCCGCCCAGCCGTTGGCGTAGGGCTGACTAACAAAGCCACCGTTAGCTTTTTATATATAGATATTGCAACTCGCTTTAGCCGCTAATAAATGCTTAAATTATACCCCACTTTACTCAACCATAAGGAGTCCTCAAACGCTCGAAACCAAGACTCCCTTCCTCCCCGCAATGACAAGAGAGAAAAAAAATGGCAATAATAATAAATACATTTCTGAGGGCCAGTGACCAACACTTGAGCAAATTTAAGAACAGCTTAACTGTGCGATGTGTTCAGGATTTATTTACCCGAAGGCTCCTGACCGTCTCCTTCCAGCCGCTCTACTGGTTTCCCAGAGTTGCTAAAGACAGTTCCTCTGAAGAAGAAGAATGTTCAGTAGCAGAGCCATTTCTGGTCCTCTCTTACCTTTAACACTCATCAGGCTCACCATTGTCAACAGAAGGATGGAGATGAGCAAGAGAGCAATAGCGGCAAACCGCCAGTTGAGCGTTGCTGCGAACAGGCAAAGGGTGAAAGGGGAGGAGGAAAGGAGGCATGAGGGAAGCCACCCATCCTTGTCAAGGATTGTGGCTTAAGCTAAAGAAAAATCACAAAATAAACACAAACAGGAAAAGCGCAAGGAACCTGATAACCCAGACAAACATTTTGCGCCGAGGTCTTAAGACATCTTGTCTAATATTACAGCCGGCTATTTAATTAAGTTGTATTAAACTAACATGTTCCTGAAGAAGATGGACGCGACAGTAAACGCAAATATCGCCATTGGCGTTTGAATGAATTCGAACTATTGAATGAATTGAACTATTGAATTATTCACTGAAGTACAGCAGCCTACAGACAGTGACGCTTGACTGTCGCAAATAGCCGAGCAGCTCGCTTTGGCAAGATATTGCTGGCACCGCACTCTGTTATGGACTTTTGTGGTTTGGCTTTCTGCCATTTCAGATATGGTAGCACTGAATATGAATTTAGCTTCTATGAGCCATAAATTCTTTTTACATTTAGGGATTTGTGATGATTTCGTTAATATTGGCGTAAAATTGCATTACAGTTTAAGAACTTATGTCAATAAGATACATTTGAGTTTTGAGACTATAGTAGACTATTTATTTGACTATAATTGTTGATGTTTATACTGCCAGCCAGCCGGTGTGCTGCGCTATTTCCTGGGTTATTAAGCTAAAGAAAAAAAACACACGTTGCACTCCTGCTGCCACCCAACACATCTGATAGTGCAAAACCTACAATGCAACATACAGACATACGGGAAACACAGAACAAACCTGAATACAGGGATAATATATTCCTTTGTACCTAGTTAAGTTATGGATCATAATTTATTTAATCCCCGCCAGCATGGTCGATTGGCCATGCTGGCAGGGGCTGATGGGAATTGCAGTCCATAACAGCTGGAGTGCCAAAGGTTCGCCACCACTGCCATATAACATACAAAATAATATAACACATACATTCAGCCTCAAATAAGTCTCCTAACAATGTTTTATTTGAGCCTGAGGGTTTCTCCAGATACTGCAGATCATACCCTATGAGCCCTACCACTTTGGCTGCCAGCAGGCTGATGGGAATTGTAGTCCATGAACATCTGGAGGGCCATAGTTTGAAGCCCCCTGGTCTACACAAACGTAAGCAGGCTGTCCCTTTAAAGATCCTGCGTATGTAATATATAAAGTCTAACCCAGGAAATCGGTGAAACATTAGTCCTCTTTCGAACAAAATGAAGGTGCCAACGACTCATCTACAGAGCGCCAATCCTGAGCCGGTTTCAGACTCTTTTTTGTACATCCTAAGCCCCTTATGAGGGACTTAGCGTCTTTCTTAATGGGGAAATTCTCAGAATGATGTACAATCTGACTCAAACCGGAGATGTTCCAAAGGTAGTTCATAATCAATCCATCTTTATCAAAGATGGCGTTTAGCCGGGGTGGTCAATCTCCAGGTTAAGCAGATCGCCCGAATTACAACTGACTTGCGACAGATTCCAGTTACCCGGTAGAAAATGGCCACTTTGGCAGGTGGGTTGTATAGTATTGTTCTTCTTTCTCCTCCTCAAACTCCTCTCCCCAGACACCCTCCTCTCACCCCCCAGTTCAGCTATTTTCCAACCCCACAGTTGGTCACTCCTAATTGCTACAGAGAGTTCCCAAGAAGGTTTATCTGTAGGGTTCCCAAGAAGGTTTATCTGTAGGGTTAAACCACAAACAAGCGGGTGTCGTTTACGAAGCTGTAGGGAGGCAACCCACACAGCAATACCCGGGCTACAAGAAAGAGAAATGCCAAGAAGGCAAATGATGCAATACTCACGCAGACGATACAACCTGCAAGCCCTTCAAGATCGTTGAAGATGCAACTATTAAGTATAAATACTACCAACTATTATCCTATGGACTTTCAGTAATCAATAGCACAAAGAGACCCCTCTGCAAAAATAGTAAGAAAAGTCCACTATGGAAATTTTAACTTTCAAAATCCAATTTAATATTTCCACTATTATTTTTGTTGGGATTCTCACATGCTATGACCATTATAAGTCCATAAGGTCATAGCTGGTAACGAAGTTGTCCTTTTTCCACATCACAACTTTCCCCATTTCAGATAAGTCCTTATCCTGGCGGCCGTGGCCAAAAATTACATGGGAATTTTGGGGAGTTTTCGCGGCAGATTTATTTATTTTGTTTAATCTATATCCTGCTCTCTATCCTGCAGGGCTCAGATGACACGTGAACGCCAGCAGATGGCACAGAAAAAAGTTCAGAAACTCGGTAGAAATGTGTAAATATATGTACAGTATGGTAATCTCAACGAGATTTTGTCCTCTTAATTCCACAAAGATGCACAATTTCTTTTAAAAGTTAAAAAAGAAAAGAAAAGGAAAACAAAATTCAGACATTCTCTGGTATGAAGGAAGGCCGTAAAATATTTCTTTACGTGATCTCCAGTTCGTAGCATCAGTGCTCCTAACCCCAGCCAGCATGTGGAGCTATAATGGCATTTTGGTTTCTGAGCGATCTAGCATTCTTCAAGCTAGAGGTGAAAATGCATTGAAGCTCTTTGGCAACATTTGCATTCTTAAGCCACCTTCTTGTAGCCAGGCATAATTATTTGGGTTTCAGGAGGGGTATGGTATATTGAGAGCTTTCTTATAGCAAGAATGAGTTCATAGTGTAACCCCATGCTCAGAATGGGTTGACCCAGAAAGGTGAGGACTGCTGTTAAGTAGCTGCAGAGCTCATGTAGTTTGGAGGAGACGAGGCTACCAGACTCGACCTTGATTGGCATAAGCCCTTAACACCTTGTTAAGGCAACTGCACGTTGTTGGGAACTACTGGGAAGGAGTTGTTTATTTGCTGTGTTGTAAATGTTGGAGTTTATTGTTTCAGGTTTCTTTTATGTTTGTAATGGTGAGAGTTCTCCTGAAACCTTCACCATGTTGAATCCTGTTCACTGCCCTTTGAGTCTTCAGGAGCCAACCCAATTTGCAAAGAAGAATTGGACTTGGCAGCATCAGTAGAGACTGTAACTAGAAGGACTTGAAAATGCAACCAGAACAGGACCTTGAAGTGTGTGATGTTAAATGTTGATGTTTCTGATGTTATAATGCTAAGAAAGTAAACTATTTTGTTTGTTTTTTTAAATTTGTTGTTGCAAACTCACCTGCCTGGCCCCAGAACCTACAGAGCCATAAATAGCAGTGACAGATTTGATCTAGGAGAACATCTTCCTCTTTCTCCTCCCTAGCTCCCCCCCAAATTAGTTGCCAGCCTGGTGCCTGGAGATCATCCATTGGAATTTTAACTGATCTCCAGGATAGCAGAGATCAGTTCTGTTGGGGAAGATGGCTGTTTCTGAAGGCTGGGGCTCCAGGTACATACCGGCATTTTGAGGCTTCCAGGGCGGAGCGAGGGACGCACCGGAGGTGCGATGCACTTGAGCTCCTGCCCAATGCTGCCCACCCCCCCCCACCCTGTCCTGTTCCCCCCAGAATGCCCCACCCTGCCCCCCCGAACGCCCCAACCACACTCCCTCATCACATTGGGGCTTCAGGGCATTGCCTCCCCTGCAGTCCTGTCGGGCTACGCCTACTGCTCCCTCCTCTCCAACTCCTCAATTCTCCCCAAGCTCCACTACTAGGAACTCCTTCGGGAATTTTACTCAAAGAGTAACTGCCTCAAAACTCTCGCAGTCGTCCCAGTCCAAAGCCCGCTAATCAATGGGCTTCCACCATTACCTAAAACTCCTTTTGCCTTGGTGACAGGGACATGAATTCCAAGACATGGTCCTTTTCGCTCGAGGGAATCTGGTGTAGAGAGCAGCTGGGAGGCGACGAAGTCTTTAAGTCCCCAGAGAATCGCTTGACAGTTGGACGTTCTGTGACATGGGAGGTTGAGGGGTGGGAACGCTCCGCACCAGGAAACAAAAGTTGAAGAGCAAGAAGCCATCGTAACCTCTGGGAGAGGGATCCGAACAGGGGCACCTCTGGGACCGGAGGGATCTGGTAACAGGGACTTTCTGAAAGAGGAGGGGTTTAGAACAGGGGACCTTTGGGAGAAGAGAGATCTGGCAACAGGGTACCTCTGGAGGAGGAAGGATGTGGAAGAGGGCCTTTGGGGAGGAGGGATTCAAAACCAGGAACTTCTCCGGTGAGGGTTCTGGAGCAGGGGAACCTTGGCAGAGGAGGAATCCCACACCCGAACCCTGGGAAGAGGAGGAATTCTGCTTAGAGGATTTGTAGACACAGGAGCAGGCTTGACTTTGGTTGGGTCAAGATGGCAGTTGGTCCGGCCCTGCTCCCCTCCAACAGCTGGCTCCGTGCTAGCCTCGAACCTCCGGTATGTTTTTTAGCCGGCACAGCCTGCTCTCAGAAGGTTCTTCGGTCGAAGGTCCTCGCCTCGCTTTGCAGCTCCTACTTGCCGATCTGCACCTCAAAAGAGAGAAAAGGTCTCCTGAATAACGTGTGTGTATTGCTTCCATGGGTTTCACGGGCCGGATTCAACTGGTCATTGGGTTTTCAGGGCCGTGGTGGGTCGCGGGTCTGGTGGATCTTGCTCCTATCACTTCGCATCTGTGGCTGGTATCTTCAGAGGTGCATCACAGAGGGAAGTGTGTTAGAAGAAGAAGAAGAGTTTACTTATACCCCCTTTCCTGCAGGAGACTCAAAGGCTTTACAATCTCCTTCCCCTTCACAGCAGTGGCGTAGGAGGCTAAGAGCTCGTATCTAATCTGAGGAACCGGGTTTGATTCTTCGAGCTGTGATGCCATTCGTGAATTCAGATTAGCCTGCACACCCCACACACACGCCATCTGCCTCTGGCTAGTCAGCGTAGCTGAAGTTTCTCTCAGCCCCACCCAATTGCTGCTTGTGAGGGGGGAAGGGCAAGGAGATTGTCAGCCCCTTGAGTCTCCCGTGAGTAGGCGATATAAATCTAAACTCTTCTTCACAACAAAACAATTCCTGTGAGGTAGGTGGGGCCGGAGAGAGCTCTGAAAAAGCTGGTGATTCAGCCCGGGTCACCCAGCTGGAGTGTGTGGGATTTCAGGCTAATTCAATTTGCGATAAGCCTCCACAGCTCAAGTGGCAGAGCTGGGAATCAAACCCGGTTCCTCCAGATTAGATACACGAGCTCTTAACCTCCTACGCCACTGCGCCTCCTACGCCAGTGTTACACACTGACAACGAAGTCCGCACAGACTGAAAACTCCACCCGCGATACCGTGCAATCAACCACACCTTTGCCTCGCAACGTCTACCCAAACACTTACTGGACAATATATACCCCACTAAACATTCCCTTCTCGCTGGACACAGCGTGTAACAGATGTCCCTCTGTGATACACCCCCCCGGACAAGGAGCATCCACAGATGCAGGCCAAATGTTAAACAAAGATCCACCAGACCACGCCACGCAGCCCGAAACCCACCAGAACCTCCCCAAATAATGTTCATCAGAGGGCTGGACTCCTCTCACACTTTATTGTAGGACCCCAGCATCGATGGACTGTTGGTTCTCTTATCAGCCCCCCCCCGCCATACTGCCGGATTGGCTGCTGGCAGGGGCTGATGGGAATTGTAGTCCATAACATCTGGAGTGCCAAAGGTTCACCACTGTCTTAGGCTGCCATCCTCTCAAGGGGCTTGAGACTCTGAATGAACAGCTGATCTGGCTTCACAACAGAGATCAATCTCATGCTCTGGAAGTGCACTCCAGCGGCATCAGATCCTGCCACAGTTCCTTCTTTCCCATGCTCCATTTCTGAATATCCAGGAATTCCCCAGCCTGGAGTTGGCACCCATAAGAATAAACGCTCCATTCAGAGCACCAGTGAGGCTACTTAGGGGTCGTTGGGCCTCCTGCCCCCAACTTGATGACATACCTGGCAGTGACATCACCACCTCAGATGTTAATCTGGCCCCCTCTTCCCAAACTCTACATGGTTAAATCCATCTGGATGAAAACACTCCTCGTGGAAAATGTAAGCCTCTGGAAAGGCAATTGTTTAATTATACCTTTACTCAAACGCCCTCTCCTTCCCTAAACCAGTGGTGGCTTAACCTTATGGCATCGGTGCCAGAGGTGGCAATCAGAGTCTTTCTGTGGGCACACATAAATAGAGTCCCCCCCCTAATATTAATACTAATACATTCAGGCCACGCTGGGCTCGAGCCATTAGCATTAAACCTAAGACCCAGTTTTGTGCGTAGGTAACCCTGTTAAGCTGTTAAACTCTGATTTCATGCTTAAGAACTAAAGCTGATTCACTCCGGGAGTAAGCTCGTTGCTGGCAATGGGGCTTGCTTCGAGCAAACTCTCCTAGGGTCGAGTTCACCCGCTGGAAGAGTTGCACGGTTAAGCTCTACAAAGCCACCGACACCACTCAGTTTACTCCCCGAAAGTAACGACGCCGGAGCCGCCAACCGTTTTTTTCTTAAACTTAAACCTCACAGTATTCAGGTTAAATTCGTCGTATCGCACTGGCGATAACAAGTGGGTTTAAGTTGCAATTTAGCACTGCCCTTCTAAAAGGTTCACACCGCTGCCCTAAACCCCACTCTCCCAGGCTTCAACCTCAAATCTCCAGGTACGGGCAAACCCAGAGTTGGCAATTCCACAAAATGCTAAAACACCACCGTGGGGAGGATGTTGATCCCCCCAGTTCTGGGTGGCCAGAATTTCAGTTGAGGGCCAGAAAACACAAATGGCCTATTAAGATTTATAAATCATTGATTCTACTTCTCCTGCAGAAAATAGCAGCAATAATAAACTTTAAAATAAACTTAATAATAATAAACTTTGAGGGAATTTGATAGTAGGTGCCATCTTTTGTATCAATTTTAATAATGCTGCATTTTAATGGGGTAGGGTTTATATATATATATATATATAAACCCTACCCCATTAAAATGCAGCATTATTAAAATTATATATATAAACCCTACCCCATTATTAACTGTATTAACTAATATTTAACGGATTTAATCTGATATATGTGCTCTATTTATATGCTGTTCACCGCCCTGAGCCCTTTGGGGGAGGGCGGTCTATAAACCTAATAATAATACTAATACTAATACTAATACTAATACTAATAATTATTAGTATTAGTATTAGTATTAGTATTAGTATCAATAATAATAATAATAATAATAATAATAATAATAATAATAATAATAATAATAATAATAATAAACAAGCCTGGGATAGGAAAGCAAAATCATATATAAAAAATCATGATTCAATCATATATAAAACATTGAAAGGGTCACCTTTGGAAGGTGCCCGGCCTGGCAATACACCCTACCAAATGCCCCTCCTGGATTCAGCCTGCCCGCACTCACTCGCCTTCTTAACCTGTTATTGTTAAAATTAAGTTGTTTGTAAACAACCAGTTGTTAAAATTATTTGAATCCCACCACCGGAACCGGTTGTTATGTTATTTGAATCCCACCATTGCGCTCCATCTCCTAAACCCCACTCTCCCAGGCTTCAACCTCAAATCTCCAGGCCAAACCCAGAGTTGGCAACTCCACAAAATGCTAAAAACACTACCGCGGGGATGTTGATGCTCCCAAACAAGTCCCTGCCTCCAGTGGTGGGATCCAAAAATTTTAGTAACAGGTTCCCATGGTGGTGGGATTCAAACAGTGGCGTAGTGCCAATAGGGCTGGGCGGGCATAACCAAGGGCTTCCGGCATTCCGGGCGGGCATTAATAATTTCCTCTGTTACCAAAAAACTCTACTGTAAAACAAAAGTCTTTAATTTCCAGCTGGCATCTTCTGTCCATCATTTAAACTCATTATAGCAAGTCCGGACCGCCTGCTGCCAACAGAAACAACCATTCTCTAATTGACTGCCTGTCAAATACTTTAATACTTTCAAATACTTAATTTTGTTTCTGAAATCAAAAGAAGGAGACTTTCCTTAAACAAGAAACTTTAACATATTTCTAAAACATGTTTTTAAAACAGCCCAACAGGGAGAATTGTCCCGTTTTCTACCTTCGCTAACCAGCCATAGGAAACAACAGGACTTTATGATTTTTGGACCTAATGGAATTTCTAACGGAAAAGTGCATTCCAGTTAAACCCTCTCGCCACACCCAAATAATCAGTAACCCACTCCCGGGAACTGGTGAGAACCTGCTGGATCCCACCTCTGCCTGCCTCTCTCATCAGGTGCTTTGAAACAAGAGGAGACCGAAACGTGGCCTGCAAATGTTTTGCAAAATGCATTTGATCGACAAAGCCAGCTGCCTGGCGACCAGGCCTTTCCTTTTCCAACAGAGGAAGATCTACTAGAGAAACGGGGACAAAAAGGCCTGGGATTTACTTGTAGGGACGGTTGTGCTCTTTAGGAGCACAGAGGCCATTGCCTCATCAGCCTGAGGCCCGCATCATGGGATTTCACAAGGCATTCTCCTGGCCTAGTCCTCTCCTGAGATGGCGGATCCCCATAGACCTGAGAGAGAGTTCTAGGCCGACAGTTCAGTTGACAGTGGTGGCAAACCTTTGGCACTCCAGGATGGACTACAATTCCCACCAGCCCCATGCTGGCAGGGGCTGATGGGAATTGTAGTCCATCACATCTGGAGTGCCAAAGGTTCGCCACCACGGAGTTAGCATTTATGTAGTAAATTTAAACGCTTCTCCCCGCTTGCGGCAGGGAGGGGAGGGGCAGTGCAAAGATTTAATAAAATAAAAATACAGTAATCAAATACCACCCCCCTCCCTTCCAACCCGAAAGTTATTCACACTATAACAAGTTTTGGGTTGCCAAACTCCAGTTTTGGGCTGCAGGTCCCCCAGAATTGCAACCGATGGCCCTAAATGGCTTGTTTAGATTCAGAAAATAAATGTTGGATCCTGCTTCTCCTGCAAAAAAAATGGCAGCAATAATAAACTTCTTGCAGCAGCCCAGCTAGAAAAGGCAATAAACTTCGCGAGACCAGCCCAGGTTGAAAAATAAACTTTGCACCAGCTTCCAGGTTAAAAGGAAAATGTTCCTGGCAGACCAGCCCAGGGTTAAAAAAATAAACTTTGCAGACTGCATCCAGGTTAGAAAAGGAAAAATAAACTTTGCAGACCAGCCCAGGTTAGAAAAGGAAAAATAAACTTTGCAGACCAGCCCAGGTTAGAAAAGGAAAAATAAACTTTGCAGACCAGCCCAGGTTAGAAAAGGAAAAATAAACTTTGCAGACCAGCCCAGGTTAGAAAAGGAAATGCGTCCTGCATGACCAGCCCAGGTTAGAAAAGGAAAATAAACTTGCAAACCAGCCCAGGTTAGAAAGAAAATAAACTTTGGCAAACCAGCCCAGGTTAAAGGTAACAACTGCATCAGTCCAGGCTAGAAAAAGAAAAATAAACGCTGGGTAAAACCAGCCCAGGTTAGAAAAAGAAAAATAAACTTTGCAAACCAGCCCAGGTTAGAAAAGGAAAAACACACAGAACGATATTGGGGTCAGGGGGAAGTCGTCAAGCTCTCAACAGACCCCAAGAACCAGATGTTATGCATGGAGTGCCTTGTGGGGTTGCCACTTGAGAAAGACGTTGCCGGGTTCAGTGTTTTTGCCCCGACGCTTCGCCTCTGCATCCGTGGCTGGTATTGAACGCCGAGCAAAATGAGCAGACCACGCCACGCAGCTGGAAAACCCGCCCGCCAGCCCCAAGCAGATTCTGGCCATAAAGTCCTTCGCACCACGAATTCCAGCATGGAGTCTGGGGAGGGCGTATTGGGGAGGGGCCTCAGCCGAGGAGCAGCTGTAGGATCTCCGGCCCAAAATGGCCATTTTGTGTTCCCGACTGCTGCCTGGAAACCGGTTGTACTGTGGGAGGCCTGGTAATCACCTGAGAATGGCAGCCCACCCCCGTCGGCAGGGCCCCTCCCCTTTCCAAATCTCACCCTCCCAAGACGCCCCTTAAATCTCCCGCCATTCCCACGTCGTGGGATTTGGCAACCAGGCGTGCGCTGCGGACGCCTTCTGCACTGATTCGGTTGCCAGCCTCCAGGTGCGGCCTGGAGAGCGGCCAGAATTTCAACCGACTTCCCCGCAACGTTTCCCTGGAGAAAATGGCTGCTTTTGGAAGGGGCCTCCTCGCGGCCTTTATATACCCCGCGTCCTCCTCCCAAACCCCCCGCCCTCCCTAGGCCTCCCCTTTAAATCCCTGCGGACTTTCACGCACTCCAGAGTTGCCACCCCAGCTATTGATGCTGCAAAGTGACGGTTTGCTGCGCCAAGAGCCGCCGCAGAAGCCTCGCAGCTGGCTGGTCCGCCACTCTCCTGACGTCTAGGGGTCCCGCCCAGGAGCCACGCCGGAGAGGGAGCGGTAGGTGGTCGCCGGCGAAATTTTAACATCAGCGAGAGCCGGGAGACCACCTCGATCTAACGTCACCTACGCCAGCCTGCCCCTTCCTGTCCTCCAGGGCTGGGAGGTGGTCCAGCAGCACCAGAAAACCCCCCCCCCTGCTCGGGAGCCGGACGCAGGTCCCTGCAAATCATGGCCTGGCCTGAAAGGAAATCAAAAGCTAAGGAGCCCTGGACTGCAAAAGGGCCGCTCTCTGAGCAAGGCGGTCAACCCTAAGGCCAGGAGAGAGAGCATACTACAGGCCGGGCAGGTCTTGGGGAAGGAAGGGCCGCCCCATACGTGGTGTAAGTAGGGCGCATGATCGAGGACTCCCAGCATGAGAGAGAGGAGCCGCCCGAATCTACCTCACTGACAGCTCGCTGAGGCTTCATTCATTGTCCTACTCATGGAGTGTCTTTGCTTTCCTGACCTCTCCCCATTGGTTAGCCAGCTCGTCAAGCTTGGAGGACTAGAAACTTCATTATTATTATTTGCTTTGGTTTTGTTGTTAGGTAGCTCCAGTGCTGGGATTCAAACATTTTAACAACAGGTTCCGACGGTGGTGGATCTTAAAGAATGGCCCTTCCGCACACGCAAAATAATGCTTTCAAAACCACTTTCACAACTGTACTAAATTGAAGCTTTGCTGTTCGCGACAGCTTCAGCAAGAGCATGGAAAGCAGTTTGAAAGTGCTTTATTCTGCATAAAGGAAGGAGCCAATGACTGTTAAAAAAGGCTGCAATCCTGTATTTCCTAATATAAGACAGTGTCTTATATTAATTTGCCCTTCAAAGATGCACTATGTCTTATTTTCAGGGATGTCTTATTTTTCTGTGTTCTGTTCGTCAAGCATGCTTCCAACAAAACTTTGCTATGTCTTACTTTCGGGAGGCCTTGCATTTCTACTCAGCAAAACCTCTACTACGCCTTTTATTTTCAGGGGATGTCTTATATTCGGGGAAACAGGGTATATTTTTAATATCACTTTTATTTTAAGTATTAAAAAATATTAATACTTAATACAAAATATTTTAAGTATTAAAAAAGTGATGTTTTAAATTTTAACAACAGGTTCTACAGAACCTTCGGAACCCCCTGAATCCCACCTTTGGGTAGCTCTCCGTGAATTACAACTGAAACTCAGACTACAGAGATCAATTCCCCGGAGAAAAGGACTGGTTTGGAGCACAGACTCTCTACGGCCCCTTCCGCAAATAATGCGTTTTCAAACCACTTTCACAACTGTTTGCAAGTGGATTTTGCCATTCCGCACAGCTTCAAAGAGCACTGAAAGCAGTTTGAAAGTGCATTATTCTGCATGTGCTGAACGAGCCTATGCTATTAGAGAGTCTGGAGCAGCAGTGGCGTAGGAGGTTAAGAGCTCGTGTATCTAATCTGGAGGAACCGGGTTTGATTCCCAGCTCTGCCGCCTGAGCTGTGGAGGCTTATCTGGGGAATTCAGATTAGCCTGGGCACTCCCACACACGCCAGCTGGGTGACCTTGGGCTAGTCACAGCTTCTCGGAGCTCTCTCAGCCCCACCCACCTCACAGGGTGCTTGTTGTGAGGGGGGAAGGGCAAGGAGATTGTCAGCCCCTTTGAGTCTCCTGCAGGAGAGAAAGAGGGGATATAAATCCAAACTCTTCTTCTTCTATTACACCTGGCTGAGTTTCTTGCACTTCTCCAAACCCACGGCTCCACTCCAGATCTCCAGGAATTCCCCAACATAGAGTTGGCAACTCTATGACTTTGGAGGCCAGCCTAGCTTTGCGATGGGAAATTCCTTCTGATTCTGGGATGAAGTTTGGGATGGGTAGAAGGCCCGACCTCACCCTCCAAATCCTCTGTTTTCTCCAGGGCAGGAGATCTCCAGGCAGCAGCTGGAGGTTGGCAGGCGAGGGACTGCAAGTTCAGGTTGACTCAGAGAACTTGAGGTTGACGGAAAAAAATATCCAATTCTGAGGTGCTGTGTGGTTTCCGGGCTGTATGGCCGTGTTCTAGCAGCATTCTCTCCTGACGTTTCGCCTGCATCTGTGGCTGGCATCTTCAGAGGATCTGATAGTAGGAAAGGAAAGCAAGTGGAGTATATATACCTGTGAGTAAATGTCAATAGGTGAGGGCATCTGAATAGGAGTGGCCTGGCAAGTGAGTAACAATGGAGACAGCAAGGTCAATTGGTGAGGCATCTGAATAGAAGTAGCCTGGCCTTTGTTCCCTTTGATTGTCTACTATAGTCAGTGGTGGCGAACCTTTGGCACTCCAGATGTTATGGACTACAATTCCCATCAGCCCCTGCCAATTGGCCATGCTGGCAGGGGCTGATGGGAATTGTAGTCCATAACATCTGGAGTGCCAAAGGTTCGCCACCACGGACTATAGTCATCCTCTGTTTGTTTGGAACTGTCAATTCATTTGCACTGGGTTGCTTTAACGGCCCAACAATCACAGCAGCAGAGACGAGGCTGATGCCGTGGGCGGGAATGATCACAGGACTATAAAATACTCCCCAGACTGGAAAACATCGCAAGGAGGAAATGCTTCCCTCCACAATTCTTTTTTTCCCTGGGTCAGCTTTTGCAGAAAGGAAACCCGCATTTTTATTTATGTGTGATAGGGTTGCCAACTCTGGGTTGGGCAATACCTGGAGGTTTTGGAGGCGGAGCCTAAGGAAGGGAGAGTTTGGAAAGTGGAGAGACCTCAGTTGAGTTTAATCCCACTGAGTCCCCCCTCAAAAGAGGCTGTTTTCTCCGGGGGGGGGGGGGATCTCTGTTGTAATTTGTGGAGATCTCCAGGTTTCACCTGGAGGCTGGCACCCTATGTGCACATGACACGGCCTTAAACCAAGCCAGGCGATTGGTCGGTGAAGGCCAGTGGGGCTGGCGGCAGCTTTCCAAACTCTCAGGCACATCCGGCGTTTCCCATCTTCTAGTTCTCAGGTTGCCAACTTCCTGGAGAACTGCCAGAATTAGAACCAATCTTTCAAAAGTAGAGATCATTTCCCCCTGGAGAAAATGGCTGTTTTTGGATGGTGAAGAAGAAGAAGAAGAGTTTGGATTTATATCCCCCCTTTCCCTCCTGCAGGAGACTCAAAGGGGCTGACAATCTCCTTGCCCTTCCCCCGTCCTCACAACAAACACCCTGTGAGGTAGGTGGGGCTGAGAGAGCTCCGAGAAGCTGTGACTAGCCCCAGGTCACCCAGCTGGCGTGTGTGGGAGTGCACAGGCTAATCCGAATTCCCCAGAGAAGCCTCCACAGCTCAGGCGGCAGAGCTGGGAATCAAACCCGGTTCCTCCAGATTAGATACACGAGCCCTTAACCTCCTACGCCACTGCTGCCCAGTGAACCGTATGACAAACCCTGCCCTCCCCGAGCTTCACCCCAAATCTCCAGAAATTCCTCAACACAAAATTGGCAGCTCTTTTCATATCTAATTCTTGTAACTGGAAATGCCAGGAATCGAACCTGGGTCTTTCTGCAAGCAAAGCTAACGCTCTACCCCTGAGCCAGGGCCTCGTCTACCACTTCACACAGCAACACACTGATTTACAGAGCCACAAGATGTGATTAATGCACTCGAGGCAGTTTACACTAAATTATAAAATACAGTACTTAAAATACTTGAGATACTCAATACTTACGATACTTAAAATACTTAAGATACTGAGAGCCAGTGTTGTGTAGCGGTTAAGAGCGGGTGGATTCTAATAATCTGGAGAACTGGGTTTGATTCCCCACTCGTCCACCTGAGTGGCAGAGGCTTATCTGGTGAACCAGATGTTTTTCCGCACTCCTACATTCCTGCTGGGTGACCTTGGGCTAGTCACAGTTCCCGCTGGGTGACCTTGGGCTAGTCACAAATTGTGCATGGGGTAGAAAATGTTGACAGAGAGAAATTTTTCTCTCTTTCTCACAATACTAGAACCAGGGGGCATCCATTGAAAATGCTGGGGGGAAGAATTAGGACTAATAAAAGGAAACACTTCTTCACACAACATGTGATTGGTGTTTGGAATATGCTGCCACAGGTGACAACCCTCCAGGTGTCTTCCAAGCCACAGGTGACAACCCTCGCACCACCTGCGCCAGCCCCGTGGAATGCGCCATCTGAAGATTTTTATGTATTATTTTCTTATTTAGTATTTTAGCTTCAGTATTGTATGGGGCTTTATTACAATGTTTTAGCACAGTGGTGGCGAACCTATGGCACGGGTGCCAGAGGTGGCACTCAGAGCCCTCTCTGTGGGCACGCATGCACAAACTGAGTGCCCCCCCCCCATCTAGGCTGGCCGGTGCCACTGGGCCCGATTATTAAACCTAAGACCTAGTTTTGGGGAAGCAGTGTAGGTCACCCTGTTAAGCTTTGTTAAACCCTACTGATTTTCATGCGAAGAACTAAAGTGCGATCCTTTACCTGGGAGTAAGTTCAGTTGCTGGCAATGGGGCTTGCTGTGAACCCTCCTAGGGTTGTGATTCACCTGTTGGAAGAGTTGCACAGTTGCTTCAAAGCAAAGCCACCGACTACCCCCAAGCTTACTCCCGAGTAATGCACGCTTTGGAGCCAATTGTCTTTTCTAAACTAAAACCTCAGTATTCAGGTTAAATTGCCGTGTTGGCACTTTGCGATAAATAAGTGGGTTTTGGGTTGCAGTTTGGGCACTCAGTCTCGAAAATCGCCATCACTGTTTTAGCATCTTACTGTACACTGCCCAGAGCCCTTCGGGGCGGTATATTAAATCGCACAAACCAACCAACCAATAAATAAACAAACAAACCCTACTTGGAGCATGGGAGGGAGGAATATGGGGTGGGGGGTGGGGGGGAAGGCATGCATTTTCATAGCCGTGGGATTGCTGGGCTGTCTAGCCCACGCAAGCAGCATTTCTAATGTGTTGTTGCTTTTTCTTCTTCTGTTTCTCCCACAGCTAGTTGTTGTGCACCCCCTTGGCTTATCAAGGTCGTGTATGTCCTGGTGGTTCTATCCGGGACCCTGTTCTTCATTCTGATGTCCCTCATCAGTGTCTGTAAGTATTTGAGGTGATTTTAGATATTTTTCTCTCCCCTCCCCTCCTCCTCCTCTGCTCTGACAACTGTTTCCGTAATTATTTATTTATTTTCCTTTACTCCAGTGGGAATCTAAAGCAGTTAGTTAGGGGTAGAAAATGTTGTCAGAGAGACATTTTTCTCTCTTTCTCACAGTACTAGAACCAGGGGGCATCCATTGAAAATGCTGGGGGGAAGAATTAGGACTAATAAAAGGAAACACTTCTTCACGCAACGTGTGATTGGTGTTTGGAATATGCTCCCACAGGAGGTGGTGATGGCCACTCACCTGGATAGCTTTAAAAGGGGCTTGGACAGATTTATGGAGGAGAAGTCGATTTATGGCTACCAATCTTGATCCTCTTTGATCTGAGATTGCAAATGCCTTAACAGTCCAGGTGCTCGGGAGCAACAGCCGCAGAAGGCCCTGGCTTTCACCTCCTGCTCGTGAGCTCCCAAAGGCACCTTGTGGGCCACTGCGAGTAGCAGAGAGCTGGACTAGATGGACTCTGGTCTGATCCAGCAGGCTAGTTCTTATGTTCTTATGTTCTAAGGCCATTGCTTTCACCTCCTGCATGTGAGCTCCCAAAGGCACCTGGTGGGCCACTGCGAGTAGCAGAGAGCTGGACTAGATGGATTCTGGTCTGATCCAGCTGGCTTGTTCTTATGTTCTTATGTTCTTATGTTCTAGTTTGTTCTCCTCTTCTCCATTTCGGCCTCACAACAACCCAGTGAGGGAGGCTAGGCTCAGAGTGGATGACTGTCTCAAGCAGGCTTCCATGGCAGAGCAGGGGTTCAAACCCAATTCCTGGTGCAACAACCCAAACCCTACAGTAGGCAATGAAGGACTCCTGTACGGCTTGGAGGAAGGGTGGGATGAAAACAGTGTGAACTGCCTTCCGTGGAGCCCAGAAATCAGGGTTAAGTCCCTCACGGATGGTTAAGTCCCAAACAACTCAAGGGTTTTTTGCCATCCACTGAAGAAGAATTGAAACCTAGGAGAATAACTGCAGACCAAGTCTGATTGGTGGCTACAGACGGCTTGTGTCCTTGGACCTTGTGCCAAGAAGGGCAACGAGGATGGTTGAGGGACTGGAGCACCTTCCCTATGAGGAGAGGCTGCAGCATTTGGGACTCTTTAGTTTGGAGAGGAGACGTCTGAGGGGGGATATGATTGAAGTCTATAAAATTATGCATGGGGTAGAAAATGTTGACAGAGAGAAATTTTTCTCTCTTTCTCACAATACTAGAACCAGGGGGCATCCATTGAAAATGCTGGGGGGAAGAATTAGGACGAATAAAAGGAAACACTTCTTCACGCAACGTGTGATTGGTGTTTGGAATATGCTGCCACAGGAGGTGGTGATGGCCACTAACCTGGATAGCTTTTAAAAGGGCTTGGACAGATTTATGGAGGAGAAGTCAATCTATGGCTCCCAATCTTGATCCGCCTTGATCTCAGATTGCAAATGCCAGACCAGGTGCTCAGGAGCAGCAGCAGCAGAAGGCCATTGCTTTCCCATCCTGCACGTGAGCTCCCAAAGGCACCTGGTGGGCCACTGCGAGTAGCAGAGTGCTGGACTAGATGGACTCTGGTCTGATCCAGCAGGCTAGTTCTTAGGTTCTTATGTTCTTACCTTGTAGTGTTCCAAGGAGAAGTATTTGAAGACTCTTGAGAAGGCTATTTGAATATTGCCTTTTGAAAGCATTGGAATTTACTTCATGCAAATAAGACATGCTGGGTGAACTGTAGCAGCAATTTAATGTGCTTTCCCTATTGAAAAGCAGAGGCATTTTTTAATAGATCCATATTATTTATTGTCATATCTATTAGGGTGTTGTGGGTTTTCCGGGCTGTATGGACATGTTCCAGCAGCATTCTCTTCTGATGTTTCGAATGCATCTGTAGCTAGCATCTTCAGAGGATCTGAATTACTTCAAATACTTACAGGCACTGTAAGTGTTACCTCAAATCCTTACTTCAAACACTTACAGGCACTGATAAGAGACATCAGAACAATCCGCTGGAGATGCCAGCCACAGATGCAGGCGAAACATCAGGAGAAAATGCTACTGGAACACGGCCATACAACCCGGAAAACCCACAACACCCTAGTGATTCTGGCTGTGAAAGCCTTTGACAGCCATATTTATTGTTGTTTATTGTCATAGGTGATACTCCATGTATGTTGTAACACACTTGTCTGTCTGTTGATGAGTTTGTATGTTTGTATCACACAGGCGCACTTTATGTTCTTATGTCACATTATACGTATTAGCATTTGGCATCAATTGGGCATTGGAGAGTGTTTTGTGTTGTTTGGTATACTAGGAGCCCAGAAATCTCCCAGAATAACAACTGGTCTCCATTCCTTGGAGAAAAATGGCTGCTCTGGAGGGTGGGAAGAGGAGGGATATGAACAGGGTATAATGCCAACTTGTGATGTCATATATCCCAGGCTCCATTCCACAGATCTCCAGCTAGAGCAGCAGTGGCATCGTGGTGAAGAGCAGGTGCACTCTAATCTGGAGAACTGGGTTTGATCCCCCACTCTCCCATTTGAGCTGTAGAGCCTGACGTGGCGAACCAGATTAGTGTGTGTATTCCAGCACACGCCAGCTGGGTGACCTTGGGCTAGTCACAGCTCTACGGAGCTCTCTCAGTCCCACCCACCTCACAGGGTGTTTGTTGTGGGCGGGGGGGTGGTGGAGGGAAAGGAGATTGCAAGCCCCTTTCAGTCTCCTACAGCATTCTTGGAGGTCTCTGGTAAACTCTGTATGTGCATGCGATGGTACATGTGTTGTTTCCACCAACTGGTGAAAGCAAATCCAAAGTCTTCTCTTCTTCATCTTCTTCTTGAGTTGGCAACCCCAGATGAAAACATATAAGAGAGAGAGGGCGGCCAGGTCTCCTGCCGTGAAGAGAGCTCTCTCGCTGGTAGCCATCTTTGCCTACTTAAGAGAAAAGAAATAAGACAATTATGTCAGAGGCATTGCTACGTCACTTCTGGGGAAGTCACTTCTGGAAGCAACGTAAGGCAGTCCTAAGAATTTCAGGCCTAGCTGGCAGTGTATCACTTCTCCCAGATTCAACGGTTCAGATCAGTTTATGATGGGGACCGATGGGGGACCCAACTTCCAGGTGAGACCTGGAGAGCTATACTTGATCTTGGGTGCTGTGTGGTTTCCGGGCTGTCTGGCCGTGTTCTATCAGCATTCTCTCCTGACGTTTCTCCTGCATCTGTGGCTGGCATCTTCAGAGGATCTGATGTTGGGAAAGCAAGTGGAGTATGTATATCTGTTGGAGTGTCCAGGGTGGGTGAAGAATCATTGTCTGTGAGTAACAAAGAAGGCAACCAGGTCAATAGTTGAGGGCATCTGAATAGAAGTATGAGTATCAATGAAGTCTATAGCATGGGAGTAACAATGGAGATAGCAAGGTCAATAGGTGGGAGCATCTGAATAGAAGTATCCTGGCCTTTGTTTCCTTTGTCTATGGTCATCCTGTGTTTGTGTGGAGCTGGTTAGACACTGTCTTGACTCTGCTCTTTCAGCCACGAAAGCTTTTCTCACAAACTGACCCTCGTTCATTTCAGACCTCACAAAAGCCAGCACTATCGATTTCTTCATATTACGTCTGGCAGACCAGCAGCGGAGGCTGGTGGAGGCTGTGAGGCATTATGACACCGGCCAACGTGAGTACCCGAAGGGCTGAGCCCTCTCGTTGCCCCCTTCCTGCCCCTGGGACATTGGCTGGTGAGGGCCTTATCACATTGTGATGAACCTTCAAAGTGGAATCCGCCAGGCTGAATATTGCATCTTCTGCCCATTGGGGCTGGCAGAAATGCCAAATAAATTCGCAGTGAAAAGCCCTACACCAGTGATGGCGAACCTATGGCACGGGTGCCAGAGGTGGCACTCAGAGCCCTCTCAGTGGGCACGCGCAAATAGAGCCCCCCCCCACACACACACACACATCTAGGCTGGCCTGAGTCGCTGGGTTTAATTATTAGGATTAAACCTAAGACCTAGTTTTGGGGGAGCAGTGTAGGTAACCCTGTTAGATGCTGTTAAACACCACTGATTTTCATACGAGGAACTAAAGTGCAATCCTTTACCTGGAAGTAAGCTCGGTTGCTGGCAACGGGGCTTGCTTCTAAGTAAACCCTCCTAGGGTCGTGATTCACCCATTGGAAGAGTTGCACGGTTGCTTCAAAGCAAAGCCACCAACTACCACCAAGCTTACTCCCGAGTAACGCACGCCCCGGAGCCAACCGTTTTTTCTAAACTAAAACTTCAGTATTCAGGTTACATTGCCGTGTTGGCACTTTGTGATAAATAAGTGGGTTTCGAATTGCAATTTGGGCACTCGGTCTCGAAAAGGTTTGCCATCACTGCCCTATACCGTTGGGGTTTATTGATATAGTCTTTCAAAGCATTTATTAGCCGCTTTTCTTCCTTGCAGAGCTCAGGGCCGAGTACCTAAAAATAAATAAAGTCAAATTTTAAAAATCACACGTTAGGCCTACTTCGATCAAAAGCAGTCCTAAGTCAGGGTGTTGTGGGTTTTCCGGGTTGTATGGCTGTGTTCCGGCAGCATTCTCTCCTGACGTTTCGGCTGCATCTGTGGCTGGCATCTTCAGAGGATCTGAATGCACAAAACATTCCTTTCCACCCACTCTGTGGGATATGGGCCCTGAGCCTCTGCATTATTTGCAGCATCATAAGGATTCCTACATGTGTACATCAAAGGTTCTGTGGTCTCATTAATTCAAGGCATTTTTACAGTCAAACCAGAAGTTGGCTAGATATTCTGTGTCTTAAGAGTTCTGAGCGATTGTTAAAATTTCAGTCTGAAAACTGTTGAGAAAAAAATCATGGGGAGCTCCAAACACGGAGCATGCTCACAGGTCTGGTTTGATCCTTCGTGCATCTTTCCCCAGTAAACAGAATGAATCGTAGAGACCCCAAGGGTCATCAAGTCCAACCCCCTCCAATTCAGGAACACACAATCAAAGCACTCCTGACAGATGGCCATCCAGCCTTTCTTTAAAAACCTCCAAAGAAGGAGACTCCACTACACTCCGAGGCAGTGAATTCCACTGTCCAACAGCCCTGACTGTCAGGAAGTTTTCCCTGATGTTTAGGTGGAATCTCTTTTCCTTCACCTTGAACCCATGACTCCGTGTCCTAGTCTCTGGAGCAGCAGAAAACAAGCTTGCTCCCTCACCGACATGACATCCCTTCAAATATCTAAACAGGGCTATCACGTCACTCCTTAACCTTCTCTTCACCAAACTAAACATCCCCAGCTCCTAAGTCTCTCCGCGTAGAGCATGGATTCCAGACCTTTTACCATTTTGGTTGCCCTCCTCGGACCCGTTCCAGCTTGTCAATATTCTCCTTGAATTGCGGTGCCCAGAACTGTACACAGTATTCTAGGTGATGTCTGATCAGCGCAGTATTGAGTGAAACTGTTACTTCCCTCCATCTGCAACCTGCGGCTCTCCAGATGTTCATGGACTACAATTCCCATCAGCCCCTGCCACCATGCAGAGGCTGATGGGAATTGTGGTCCATGAACATCTGGAGAGCCGCAGGTTGCAGACCCCTGATCTAGACAGTATACTCCTATCGATGCAGCCCAGAATCGCATTGGCTTTCTTGGCCGCCGCATGACACTGCTGACTCATGTTCAGTATGTGGTCTGCTAAGACTCCCAGATCGCCTTTCGCACGTAGTGTTATCAAGCCAGGTGTCACCCATCCTACAGGTGGGTTTAAGCAACACTGTCAAGAAGGAGGGTGGAGCAGGACTCAGGGCAAAGGAAGTCTAGCTCACTGACCTTTCTGTCCACAGAGCTGAGCTGTGTCTCCTGCGAGAAGAACTGGATGCAAAGGGCAGACGACTGTTACCTGTTCACCCCCGAAAGAATGTCCTGGCAAGAGTGTGTAGACCACTGTAAAGCCCGACAAGGCAGCCTTTTAATCGGGCAGTCGGAAGGAGAAATGGTAAAATAGCATGGGGCTTGGGTCTTTGGTAAAGGAGGAGGGCAGCACTTTTAGACCCGGCAATCAATTTCTCTCTAAATTAGGACGGCAGATTTTTAGAAGTTCAACACTCTTGAATGCTTCTTTATTTACAAAAGCAATGTTTCCAAATGTTTACAAAGCAACGTTCTGTGCGCTCTGCAATCACCATGAGGGAAATCATCTAAGAAATAAAAAAGGGGGGAACATTGAATTATGGCCCAGGCTAGCCTGACCTTAGAATCAATGGCCCTTTCCGCATGGGTGGAATACGGCGCCTTGGGGACGGCAAAAACGCCGTCCCCAGGAAGCCGTTCACACAGGGGGCGCAGCTGCTTCGAAGCCACCGTTTTCCAACCTCACTTCCCCAGCGAGGTTTATGGAAAACGGCAGCTTGGAGCCGCTGCTGTGCGAACGGCAGCAGCTCCAAGGCGCCTTCCCTCCCCCCATGTCCGGGCGACCTACCTGTCCTGCGGCCCTCCGGCGTGTCGCCGAGGCCTGGGGACACGCCCCCTCTGCCCTGCGACTCCGGAGCGGTCGCGCAGGGCAGGGGGGCGTGTCCCCTGGCCTCGGCGACGTGCCGGAGGGCCGCAGGACAGGTAGGTCGACCTGACGACGGCGCAGCTCTGCGCCGTCGTCCCGGGAGGTTCTGGGACCGTTCATGCGAACGGTCCCAGAGGGGTCGGGTCGGCGTCATCTACGCCGACCCGACCCCTTCCGTCGCCGTGCGGAAACGGCCATAGAATCACAGAGCTGGAAGAGACCCCCAAGGGCCATCCAGTCCAACCCCCTGCCATGCAGGAAGACACGATCAAAGCACTCCCGGCAGATGGCCATCCCGCCTCAGCTGTTGGTAATCTCCTTCTGCTGAGAGATACCTTTGCGTTCTAAGCAGAATGCACGGAGGCAAAGCACAGCGGAGCACCCCCAAGTGTGCATGTGGGTGTGTAGGCACCAAGAAAAGTCAGACTCATTTCATAGTTCCTAACTAATAAGAGGAGTTTTTATTAGTGAACTCCATTGCGGATAAAAAAAATGGAGAGACAGATTCTCTATTCTAATCCATCAGGCTAGATGGTGATGGATGTAGTCTGCGTTCCTCTGCACACAGATAGTGCAAGATGGAGAGGTAAGAGTATTGTGGAAAGGACGAAGCAGGAAGGAAGTACTCTGAGAGTAGAAATCTACACATCAAAGGAAAAGTATCAGTGTCTTGACCCTCTCTAGCTATTTGACTCGTTGGTAAGGCCCCCTCTGTCTCTGAGGCAGGAAACAGCGTACAGTCCTTCACTTCCAACGTCAACAGTATAGTATTTTATGGTTGACAGAGGCGGAGCTACCAGGGGGTCAGGCATTGCACCGGGCGCATGCCTAGGACAGAAAAATCACTCCCCTGCCCCCCCAGCACCCCCACCCCCCACGGCGCTGCCCCCGCCCCCACACTTACCTTATTGAAACATAAGGTGACCAAATGGTCACCTTTGTAAACCGGGACAGATGGGTGGGTAGGTGGGTGGCCGCACATGCGCATGCGCACACAGCCGCAGGAGTGCACTGCCTTCTGGAGTGCTCCCGTTTCCCATCCTGTCACAAGGCGGGCAACAGGAGCACCCCAGAAGGCCGTGCGCTCCTGCAGCTGCGCGCACGGGAGGCTGCCGCACTGCCTTGCGCCCCAGAAGGCAGTGCGGCAGGCTTCCAAAATCGGGACACTTCAAAAAAACCCGCGGGACACAGGACAAATTGTTTTAAGGCGGGACTGTCCCGCCAAAAGCGGGACGTCTGGTCAGCCTATGAAACAGTACAGGCTGGAGAAGTGGTCTGTTTCCTTCCGACTGAAAATGGCCTGGTGGAAACTACACTTCCCAGGAGACCTTGCGAGCCCCAAGGTCTCATGGGAAGTGCATTTGAAGGAAACAGGCTGCTTTTCCAGGCAGAACTAAGGTAAGCGGGGGCGGGGGCGGAAAACACAGAGGGCACACCGGGCACACTTTCGCCCAGCTACACCTGTGCTCCTGGACTCTCAGGGCAAATGATAAAAGCCAACACCATCTTTGTCATGGGCATTACACACCTCCCTCCTCTTTTGCACAGGTTTCTCTGATGCTGGAAACCCGTAAGCAGTTCCTCTTTCAAAACCCACACCGTGGGCAGGCCCGCTATTGGGTTGGGTTGATGTACAACCAAACATCGAGCAGCTGGCGTTGGGCAAATGGAGAACTTCTGCACATCAGAATGTGAGTCTCTTCCTCTCCCCTGAGTGGCAGCCTGGCCCTGCAAAGTAGCAATAGGAGACCATTGCTGGGGGGGGGGGGGGGGGGCAATTTCAGCAGGGCTCCCGTTTCTAATTTCCAGTTGCCTCCACACCTGACTGACCACTCTGCTAGTGTGGCTCTATAGTCAGGGCTGGTTTCAGGTTTTGGGAGGTCCTGAGCAGAGAGTTCCAAGGGCCCCCTCCCTTCTTCTGCCCCCACCAGGCCCTGCTCACACACCCTCATGCTCTCCCACCCATCCTCACCCACGTTCTTGCCCCACCTCCTTGCAAGACCTCCCACCATTCATCCTCACAGCCATCTGTACCACCCACAGCCCTTTCACTGGTGGCACTAGGAAGTGCAAGTAGCCAGGGGCATGGGGAGAGGGTACAGCACTAGCAAATGGGCCCTGGCAGCTGCCCCACCCCATGGTATGCTGATGCCAACCCCGTCACAGCAACTGTTTGCAACGGGATATTTCTGTGCAGAGAAGACAATCCAGGAAATGAGTGACTGTTACTCAGCAACAATGGGGCAATATCCACTGGATGTATTTATTTTAAAAAAAGGGGAAGGCTCCAGAACATAGAGGGGATCAGTCAAATGGGGCTTTTGTTTCAGGAACTCCCATCTTTATGCTTCCCTCCTGTTCCCAATTCCTTCCTTCCATCCTTCCATCATCTGAACCCCTGCAGAGAGAGACTGGTAAGTCCCCCAGTTAGCGCTGACGATCTGTTGGCATTGAACTCGCTCCGCAGGAACTTCTCTGCTACATCCTCCCACGGTAATTCCCAAGATCTCCCCGCACAACTGCCCGCCTGTCCTCACTTTTTCTCTAGTCCATTTTTTGTCCAAATAAAGCACACTGAGAAGGACAGCGGGATTTCGCTACCTTCCGTAGAAGTGTGGGAGGAGGAAGCTGGCAGATGTCGTTGGCTGTGGGTGGCTGGAGGAAATGGACTTGTTGGAAACTCAGAGGCGCATCTAAGGGGGGGGGAGAGCCAGGGTTGGTGCCCTTCTGCCACTTGAAGGGGGCCCCTTCAGCCACCTAGCCCCCTCCCTGGCAAGATTTCTGCTCTGTCCTGGGTGGGTCCAGCTTTAAACCTCAGGCTCTGCCATATGGACTTCAGGACATCAGGGGCAGAACTTCCATTTTAAATCTGGACCCAGCAATCCGAGCCTAACATTGAACTGTAGGGTTGGCTTGGCCAGGTCCAGCGTTCCATCCCCGAAGCTCCACCTCCAAAGCAGGCATCTTAGCAACCCTACTTGAAATCCACAAATAACAATGAGCTGGTGGTCCCAATTTGCTTTTGCTTTGGATCCATTAACGTTGTTGTCCCCTGTAACCCTTCCCTACTGTTGATAGCCGGTGTTGTTGATTTGTTTGTATAATTGGGTGCCTGAAAAAGAATCGCCATGAATCCGGTCTAAAGAAAGACAAGCAGATTATGAGGAAAAGATTGGAACGTAATGACTTGCCACTGCAACGGGCTCGTTTCTTTAACAGGAGCAACAGTGGCGTAAGAGGTTAAAAGCTCGTGTATCTAATCTGGAGGAACCGGGTTTGATTCCCCGCTCTGCTGCCTGAGCTGTGGAGGCTTATCTGGGGAATTCAGATTAGCCTGTGCACTCACACACACGCCAGCTGGGTTAGGGTTAGGGGTTAGGGTTAGGGTTAGTCACAGCTTCTCGGAGCTCTCTCAGCCCCACCCACCTCACAGGGTGTTTGTTGTGAGGGGGGAAGGGCAAGGAGATTGTCAGCCCCTTTGAGTCTCCTGCAGGAGAGAAAGGTGGGATATAAATCCAAACTCCTCCTCCTCCTCCTCCTCCTCCTCCTCCTCCTCCTCTTCTTCTTCTTCTTCTTCTTCTTCTTCTTCTTCTTCTTCTTCTTC
>NC_059430.1:4851076-4866746 GCF_021028975.2 Sphaerodactylus townsendi | reverse complement strand
AAGTCCACCACATGTGTAATAATGTTCCAGTCTCTTTCTTGCATTTCCAACATAATGATGAGTTGTCTGGATATATTTTTGCTAACTTATAGGGTGTTAAGTACCATCTGTGTAAGAGTTTCAGGAAATTTTCCCTTAGTTCTAAGCTGGCGGAGAATTTACTGTGTATTTTAAAAGATTCCTCCCAGTCTTGATACTGTATATCATGTTTGAAATCTTTTGCCCAACTAATCATAACTTCCTTCACATTTTCTTTCTCTGTTTGTAGTAATATAAGGAGTTTATATAGTCTGGTTATTTTTTTATTTTTATCATCCATCAATATTGTGTCTAGCTCAGTATTTTGCTTGTTTATTTCCATGTATTTTTTGTCTATTATCAGCTGTTGTCTTATCTGGTTATATGTAAACCAGTGGCATTCTGCTTCTCCTATCTTAATATTTTCTCTAATTTTAAGTTGTGTTTCTTGATTATTCCATAGTAATATTTCTTTGTAGGTTAGCCATGGTTTTATTATGTGCATTTTGAGCACTTTGACAACTCTCTGTCCTTGATACCCAGTGTGGAATTTTGCTACAAAGCTGTATTTATATCTTTCCCAAATTATTTATTAAAAGCTCTCCTTATTATATGGTCTTTAAATTGTGTCAAATTACAGCTAATGTTAGATATAAATATTCATGCCAGCCCGATATTTTGTTGGATTTCCTTCTAAATTAAGGGAGTTCCTCGTTTTCCAAAGTAATCCATTCTTTGATCCATATCCCAGGGCTGCAGCATCTTGGTATATCTATGTAAGTCTGGGAAGGAGAATCCTCCTTTAATTTTAGATTCTATTAAAGATGTGTATTTAATTCTGTGCCTTTTATTACTCAAAGCGAAATTCAATAAATCTAGTTTCCATTTTACAGGTGTACCTTTATGAGTTACCATGGGCAGAGTTTAGAAATAAAAGTAATATTTTTAGGCAGTATCATGGCGTTTAATTAATTCGAATTTTTCCTGAAATTGGCTTGTCTCTTAATATTCTCCCATTTTTTCAAATCATTTTTAATCTCAATCCATGTTTTCTCGTAATTGTTTTTGAAAATATGCTTGTTATTACTTTCCTCTAATATCACACCTAGAGTATTTAACTTTCTTTTCATATTGTAGTCCAGATGCTGTAATTATCTTTTCCCTTTCTTGCTGTTGTCATATTGAATAGAAGCAACTTAGTTTTTATTTTTGTTCACCTTAAAACCTGCTTGATTTCCCGGAAATCCTCTATGATTTTTATTTAGTAGGAATCAAATGGTCAGTAGGATTATCTATAAATAGAATTAAATCCTTCGGCATAAGCTTTTAATTTTATTTTTTTGTGCTTTTTAGTCTTGATACCATTGAAACTATTTTCTTTTCTTAGTTTATTTAGCGGTACTTCTAATACCAGATTGAAAATTAATGGGGATAAGGGGGCATCCCTGCCAGTATACAGAATGTTAAATGTGTTAGTTAATTCTCCATTTATGTTTTAGGTATGCTGTTTGTTTTTCGTAAATACTTTTAATTACTGTTAGGAAATTTCCCTCTAACCCCATTTGAGTAATAGATTCCTTGATGAATGTCCAATTAATATTATCAAAGGCCTTTTCTGCGTCGATAAAAGTTAAAGCACATTTTACATTTGGAGATCTATCTAAATATTCAATTGCATTTACCACTGTTCTTATATTATTAGTAATTTGCCTGTTTTTAATAAATCCTGTTTGATCATTTTTAATATAGTAGTGAATAATTTCTTGAATCCTTGTTGCCCATATAGATGAGAAAATTTTATAATCAACATTTGTTAGAGATATTGGTCTAAAATTCTCTACTGTCAAATTATCTTCTGTTGTTTTTGGTAGTAAAGTTATTATTGCATGTCTCCAGGAATCTGGTATCCTTCCAATGTTTAAAATATTGTTACTCACCTCTTGTAATTTAGGACTTAAAATTTCTTGAAATGTCTTGTAATATTTGGCTGTAAATCCATCTGGTCCTGGTGCTTTGTTTAATTTGGATTTACAAATAGCTTCCTGTATTTCTTCTGTATTTATAGGTCTATTAAGTTTTTCTAAATGAGTGGGGTTAATTATTTTTGAAATATTATTTTGGATATATTGTTCTATTAATTTGGAATTTTGTTCTTTTTGGTTATATAATTCAGAATAGTAGGTGTATATATTTTTTTTTATTTGATGAGGGGAGGTTTCCCACCGTTTCCCTTCCTTCAATTTTGTAATTAACCTTCGTTCTTTTTGTTGTTTTAATTGAATATTAATCCACTTTCCTAAATTTTTGGCATTATAAAATTTTTTCTGTCTAATTCTTTTAAATTTCTCTATTGCTTCAGCTTGCCATTGGTCATGTATCATATCTTTGATAACTTGTATCTTGTGTTTTATTATTTTATTTTTGGGTTGCCTTCTTAGTTCTTCTTCTAGCAAAGTAAGTTTTTTCATTAAATCTGTTTGTCTTTCTTTTTTCTTTTTTCTTTTTTTGATTTCTGCTGACTTGATAATACCTCTCATGTACGCTTTATGGGCATCCCAAATTCTGTTTATATCATCTATCGAATTATCATTAAATTGAAAATATTCTATTAGGTGTTTTTTACATTCTTCTATTACATTAGAGTCATCTAGTACCCAATTAAGTTTCCACTGTCTTAAGTCATTAAGTTTCCACTGGTTAGAGCTTTCATAGGGGTATAATAACCAGCATAATGGATTGTGATCTGAAATGATCCTTGGTAAAATTGAGATATCTTTAGTTTTGGTTATAAATCGTTGAGTTGAAAATACCATATCAATTCTGGATGAGCCTTTATGCCTATTGGAAAAAAATGTGTAGTCTCTGGAAGAACCCCATTTTTCTCTCCAGACGTCTTTTAAGTTTAAATTTTCTATAATGTCAAAAAATGGTTTTGGAAGTTTGGCTGAATTATTTTTAGGCTTTTTCTTTCCGCTTTTTTTCTTCTCTGATTTATCTAATTCTGGATTTACAACACCATTAAAGTCACCAAGACATATAAGATTTTCATATTGATAGGTGAGTAGAGTGTTTTGTAATTCCTTGTAATATTCACTTTTATTATGATTAGGTGCATATATTCCCACCACTAATGTTTTCAAACCTGCAATTATTACTTCTATTCCAATATATCTTGCCTGAGGATCCTTAAATATTAATTTAGGTTTTAAGTGTTGTTTTGCAAAAATACCAATGCCTCTTTTTTTGGATTTGTAGGTAGTATGGAACAATTCTCCTAAAGAATCTTTTTGAATATATTTTTCATCTCCTGCCTTAAGATGTGTTTCTTGAAGACATATGAGTTCAGCTTTTTGTTTAAATAAGAGTTGAAATAATTTTTTGCGCTTTCTCTGTGAGTTTGCGCCATTTATATTGCAAGAAAATATTTTCATCTGCATAATTGATTAATCAAATTTTATTCTATTTATATGTGTTTGTATATACAACAAATTCAGTGAAAGTGTACTATTTTCATAGTTAAATTTGTTTTAAAATTATCTTCAACTATACCATCCAAAATATAAAGTTGTAGCACTTACCTTTAGATATCTTCTTATGACTACTGGAAAATACAAATCTAATAAAATTAGTCATGACAGATATTTGCAATCTGTTATATTTCATATGAGGTGTGGAGACAACCAAAAAAGAGCAGAGTGAAATATATATTTTACAAGAAATAGAGTTAGAGGAAGTAATCAATTGGTAATAAAGTCTATATCCTTGAAAGTTCATATTAATCATTTACTTCCTTGTTTTACTTACCACATTGTTTTCCAGTTATTTTGTAAGCTCTTTTCTGAATCTTTGCATGAAGTCTTCCATTTTAAGCGTTGAGTCTATCACATATACTTTACCTCTAAAGGTAAAAGATAGTCCTTCTAGCATCTCCCACCTGAACTGTATATTTTTACGCCTTAAGGCATCTGCTAATGCATTGTATGGTTTTCTTCTTCTTCTGATAGATGGTGGGATTTCTTTAAGGAAGGTCACTTCATTATTGTCTACACTCAGTTTTTGCTTTGCTTGCTCCTTTAAGAATGAGTCTCTTATTTCCTTTTTTGTAAATGTAATTATAATATCTTTTGGAGTGTTATGCTCTTTGGCATATCTTGTATTGATTCTATATATTGTGTCTATTCCTGCATCAAGTTCCTCTGGCTCATAGCCTATATATTTTGCCAGTATTTCGATGAGCTTCCCCCCCAGTGATTCATTCCTTTCTTCTCTTAAACCTCTCAGTCTAATTGTTCTTTCTTTGCTTTTCAGTTCCAGAAGCATCATTTTATCCTCTAGGTTGCTAAACCTTTCTTCTCTATTTTCCAAATTTTCTTCTATTTTTGCTACTTGTTCCTTTAAATCCGTTATTTCTTGCTTATTAGACAAGATTCTTTCTTCTAACTTCTTGAGCTCTGCTATTTCCTGTTTTACTTCTGCGAAATTATTCTTAACTTCCTCAAAGTTAGATTTCATATCTTTCTGGATATTTAATATGGCTTCCAGAATATGCTCCATTTTTAGAGATGAATCAGATCCTTTCCTGATTGGGGGGGTGTCTTCCATCATGACTATCTTCCCTTTAGGCTTATTTGTATTAGCCATTTATTATTCAGGTTGTCTAAGGTAAATATTTCTATGAAAACTGAAAAGATAATTCATAAAGTTGTTAGTACACCTTCACCTAAAGTCAATTTAATATAACATCTTCAAGTTATATTCTTTCCAGTTTGGATAACTTTTAGAAGTTTCCCCCGTTTAACTTTTTCATTAACACCTTTTCATTAACACTGAAACCACTTTAATTGTTTAAGCATTAACCCCCTTTCCCAATATGTAGAACTAACTGTAAAACTGTAAGCTTTAGGACTTATTTTCCGGAGTAGTTTCCTGAATATTTTCAACCACCTTAGATTCAATTATACAGAGAACAGCTGTATTTCTCTGTTATCTATACTCTTCAGTTTTACTTTCTCCCCCTCATATTTTTTTTAAACTGGTACGTGCCAGAGCAGTTTGTTTTGGCTCTATCGTTACTCTGCTCTTCCCTTTCTATGCTAACTGTGCTGACTCATATCCAGGAATGCTCTAATTAGTCTTATTCCTCTTTTCCCTTAAATTTACAGCCCAGAAACTCAAAACAGACTTCCCCAACTTTCTTAAAGTTGTTAATCACTTTCCAGTTCCTATGAAAAGAGAATAAATCACCGTCCGTTTGCTAAAGAATCAGAGTTTATTTTCACTAAACGTCCAGGGGAAATTTACTACCCATGTCCCCGTAGCAGCTGCCTAACAACTTCCTTCTCTTCTTCTCCACTACGGCAAGTACTTTCAAAAAAGTTTTTCTTTTACCTTGTATGTAGTTTAAGGTTCCAGTTACCTACAGGTATTTAATATTTGTTTTTCTTAAATTATTCTGGTAATTATAAATTTAGCTGGAGCAGCGCTTGCTTGCTGCTTAGAGAGAGGCTAGTCTCCCTTGCTATTTGATACGTTTCCCTGTATTACAGGGGGGAACAAAATTGTGGTTGTTTATATCCCCACAAAAGTACTCACCCTGATATATTTGGCAATGTTTGAGGCTCCCTTCCAGCTCATGGAGAGTACCTCTCCTTTCCCCTTGGCGTGGGTTGCCTGGAAAACGTTCAAAGAGATTAGAGTTTTCACGGAGCTCAAGCTCCGTGCTGCTGCTGCCTTCACTGCTAAACCGGAAGTCCTCAGGAGACTGTCCTTATGATACCCCCCAAGTTTGGTGTGGTTTGGTTCAGGGAGTCCAAAGTTATGGACTCCCAAAGGGGGTGCCCCTATCCCCAATTGTTTCCAATGGGAGCTAATAGGAGATGGGGGCTACAGTTTTGAGGGTCCATAACTTTGGCCCCCCTGAACCAAACTGCACCAAACCTGGGAAGTATCATTAGGGCAGTCTCCTTATGAGACCCTGAAAGTTTTGAGACTGTGCCTTCAGAAATGTGCCCCCCCAGCCTGCAACCCCCATTGACAGCAATGCAGAAAACTCAATGCAGAACAAAGATTCTTGGGTAAGTTTCGGGATGTTCTTGCAGGGAGGGCATTCTTGGATGTATCAGCACCAAACTTTCAGGGTATCATCTGGAGCCTGTCATGATGGTACCCCCCAGGTTTGGTGCAGTTTGGTTCAGGGGGTCCAAAGTTATGGACCCTCAAAAGGGTAACCCCATCTCCTTAGCAAAGAATGGGGGATGGGGCACACCATTTGAGGGTCCATAACTTTGGACTCCTTGAACCAAACCTCACCAAACCTGGGGAGTAGCATAAGGACAGTTTCCAGATGATACCCTGAAATCTTGGTGCTGATATGTCTAAAAATGCACCCCCTGCAGGCACCAATGTCCTGGTGCAAAAAAATTGGTCGTGGTGGAGTGGCCGCCCATGGGGGGGCATCCAACTCAGGTTTTGCCCATGGCTACAGTTTGCCCAGGGCTGCCTCGTTATGCCCCTGCCACCAGGTGCCTTTGGGAGCTCACATGCAGGAGGTGAAAGCAATGGCCTTCTGCTGCTGCTGCTCCGGAGCACCTGGTCTGCTAAGGCATTTGCAATCTCAGATCAAAGTGGATCAAGATTGGGAGCCATAAATCGACTTCTCCTCCATAAATCTGTCCAATTATTATTATTATTTATTTATTTATTTATTCCACTTACTATACCGCCCTCCCCCAAGGGCTCACCCATTATTATTATTATTATTATTATTATTATTATTATTATTATTATTATTATTATTATTATTATTATTATTATTATTATTATTATTATTATTATTATTATTATTATTTATTAAACTTGCTATACCGCCCTATCCCCGGAGGGCTCAGGGTGGTGAACAACATAAAGTCATACAAAAAACATAAAAATCTTAAAACAAGTACATTCTACAATAGGGCCCCATATACCACCGTCTTCCAAAAATGAGGAGGGGTCCCAATGATGTTAGGGGACCCTACTAGCAGGGGGGCGGGGCATTATCGGCGACTGGACTCTCCAAAGGCCCGGTGGAATAATTCAGTTTTACAGGCCCTGCGGAACTCTCCAAGGTCCCGCAGGGCCCGAATAGCTGGTGGTAATGTGTTCCACCAGGCCGGTGCCAGGGCTGTGAAGGCCCTGGCCCGTGTGGAGGCCAGCCGCGTCATCAAGGGGCCAGGGATCTCCAGTAGATTCGCCTCTGCTGATCGCAGAGGACGAGCCGGGACATATGGGGTAATGCGGTCCCGAAGGTACGAGGGTCCCGGGCCGCGTAAGGCCTTAAAGGTCAACACCCACACCTTGAACATGATTCGGAATTCGATAGGTAACCAATGCAGGCGGCGCAACACAGGGGAGATGTGTTCACGAAAGGCACCCCCTGTGAGCAACCGGGCCGCCGCATGTTGGACCAATTTCAGTTTCCGGATCAGGCGCAAGGGAAGGCCCGCGTAGAGCGAGTTACAATAGTCCAGTCTGGAGGTGACCGTTGCATGGATCACAGTGGCTAGGTCAGTGTTGGAGAGAAAGGGGGCCAGCCGACGGGCCTGTCGAAGATGGAAAAACGCAACCCGGGTTATATGGGCCACCTGGGTCTTCATTGAAAGAGACGAATCCAGGTGGACCCCCAGGCTGCGAACGGAGGGGGTCGGTGCCAATATGGCCCCCTCCCACACCGGCGGCTGGAAATCCCCAATCTCACCCCCACGACCAAGCCAAAGGATCTCCGTCTTCGATGGATTAAGTTTTAACCTGCTCTGTTGTAGCCAACCAGCGACCGCCTCCAAACAATGCTGTAGAGCTGCAGGGGCGGCGGCAGCTCCCCCCTCCATCAACAGAATGAGCTGAGTGTCATCAGCGTACTGATGGCAGATCAGCCCAAAGCTCCGTACCAGCTGAGCAAGTGGTCGCATATAGATGTTAAATAACAGTGGGGACAGCAATGCCCCCTGAGGCACACCGCAATGAAGCGGGTGGGGGGGGGAAAGCAATGGCCTTAAGAACATAAGAACTAGCCTGCTGGATCAGACCAGAGTCCATCTAGTCCAGCTCTCTGCTACTCGCAGTGGCCCACCAGGTGCCTTTGGGAGCTCACATGCAGGATGTGAAAGCAATGGCCTTCTGCTGCTGCTGCTGCTCCTGAGCACCTGGTCTGCTAAGGCATTTGCAATCTGAGATCAAGGAGGATCAAGATTGGTAGCCATCCTGGTCTCCACAATGCCCCAAGACCCTTTGTTAAGGCCAGATCAGTTCTTTGAGAAACTTCGTCATACTTATTTGCATCCCTGAAATTTGTATTCCTGAGGCCCAGAAGAGGCCCCGTGAGACGCAAGAGAGCTTTGGGATGCCAAGTTCTTCTCCAGCCCAGCCTGAAGAGCTCCCTGCCTGTTCCTTTCCCACAATCAGAGCAGTGGATGCCCCCAAAGCACAGCGACAGGGACAGTCTGTTTCCTTTTTCGAAGCTGCCAATTTCAACTTGTTTTTTTATTTCCGTATCTTCCTTTTGTTCCCCACCCACCCCCGTTTACTTGTGCACTTTCCTGTTTCTTTGTGAAGTCCTTCTCTCTCTCCTAGGGAGCTGCTGTTGCTTTTGCATAGTTTTTATCACAGCTTTTCTGCCTCGCCCTCTTCTCAGCGGTCTACTCGAGGGAGACTATTGATGAGGCAGCGGCAACAGAATGCTTGAGCCGTGTTAGAGCTGCTGTGGCATTCAGGGGTTCATTTTGAAAGTTTTCAAGTACCTGTGTTGTTTAACTTTTTAAAACTTTAAGATCCCTGTTTGTTTCAGAGTTTGAAGATCCCTGATGTTGCCCCTCCCCCCCCCTAATCTCCTCACCACCCGCTCCCCAGCCATGAACTGCCATTTGCCTCCAGGCATTTGGGGGATGAGGAGAGAGAAACCCTCAGCTAGGTCTCTCTCACTCCTTCCTCCTTCCTTGTGATGCCCACATTTACTAGACGTGGAGAGGAGACGTCTGAGGGGGGATAGGATTGAAGTCTACAAAATGATGCATGGGGTAGAAAATGTTGACAGAGAGAAATTTTTCTCTCTTCCTCACAATACTAGAACCAGGGGGCATACATTGAAAATGCTGGGGGGAAGAATTAGGACTAATAAAAGGAAACACTTCTTCACGCAACGTGTGATTGGTGTTTGGAATATGCTGCCACAGGAGGTGGTGATGGCCACTCACCTGGATAGCTTTAAAAGGGGCTGGGACAGATTGATGGAGGAGAAGTCGATCTATGGCTGTGATGGCGAACCTTTGGCACTCCAGATGTTATGGACTACAATTCCCATCAGCCCCTGCCAATTGGCCATGATGGCAGGGGCTGATGGGAATTGTAGTCCATAACATCTGGAGTGCCAAAGGTTCGCCACCACTGATCTATGGCTACCAATCTTGATCCTCCTTGATCTCAGATTGCAAATGCCTTAACAGACCAGGTGCTCGGGAGAAACAGCAGCAGAAGGCCATTGCTTTCACATCCTGCATGTGAGCTCCCCAAGGCACCTGGTGGGCCACTGCGAGTAGCAGAGTGCTGGACTAGATGGACTCTGGTCTGATCCAGCAGGCTAGTTCTTATGTTCTTATGAGGGAAGGCCAATGCAGGAGAAACATCTCTTGTTCCCACCCCAGGAACCCATGAAACTGTGCTTCTGATTGTCCTCTGCAAGGAGGGGGATGCTGGGATGGACGGACCACTGGTCCAGTGGTCGTCTTCTTGTTTTTTGCAGTCCAGAACCAAAAGGGATGACCAGCAGGGTCATTTCAAACCAAGATGCTTCCTGTGAATTTCAATCTGAATGCTTCATTTACAGGAGAAGGACCAAGATGGGACCAAGGACCCTTTGCGGCCTCTTCCTCTGCCATCTGATCTGGCTTTCCTGCGGCAGCCCTGTGGAGGTCGTGGAAGGGAACGTGCCCACCGATGGACTGGAAGACCTGAGCTTCCTGCAAGCTGAATACCGCCTCTTTCGGGATAGATTGTGCAACAAGAATTGGACCCCCTGGGGCTATAACTGCTACATGTACATCAGTACCCCCAGAACATTCAACGATGCAGAGGTGAGACTCAATACTTTGCCAAACTTGCTCCCCTTTTATTTGCTTGCTTGTTTATAATCCTAAACCCTCTTCACCATCAAAGGGCTCAAGGGATATTAATGAGGCTGTAATAGGTGAAGCTCTCTCTAGCCAGAGAACAAGGCCAAAGTCCAGCTGGCATCCCTTCCCAGGACGAGGAGTGCCCATGCCACACTTGGTTCCCTCTCAGGCTCTGATGGCTCCCGCTTACTGCCCGGCTGCTCTCCTTTTCTCTTTCCCGCAGGACGAATGCCAGAGTTACAGTCCCAATGGCCACCTCGTGTCCATCCACAGCAGGGATAACACTGACTTCCTTGCTCGTCTGCTCCGGAATGTTGACACTGATGTGTGGATCGGATTGTATACTTTGACTGGGGTGAGTTCAGAGCAGGTCTCCGCAGCGGCTCCAGTCCCCCGTCCCTGTGCTTGAATTTTGCCCATTCCACTGATCCATCCCAGCTGCCTCCAACTCGGCAGACAATACTGAAGGCAGAACGAGAGCGACAGGCAGGCAGGTCAGAAGACAAAGGATGCTTTGCAGAGGTCGCTGCTGGCTGAACTCTGAGCTCCTGAAATGGACGCCAGCACAAAGTGGAGCCACGGCCTCTGGCAGGCAGTCCACGTATGTCAGAGGGGGTGCACACCCTGGCACCCCGTCCCTTTAACTCAGCCTGCTGGTGCCATGCCCAAAACTCAGCCCCACTCAGCACCCCTGGGAGTGGCAGCCTCCCTGCTGGGAGTTCGATGAGGATTCATCGGCATGAATGTTGCCTGCGGCCTGTCCGTTATGGGATCTAGTGTGGCTCCCAGGCTGTGGAGACAACCCAAGACAGGCCTCCACCACCGCCCACCCTGGGCAATGAGGAGGGGCAGGCTGGATTGAGCTCTTCTCCCCCACCTCCCACTGCCAATATGTGAGCAGGGGGTTCTTTAGAGTGGGAGGGCCTGATTTGGGGCATATGGATGTCCCCCCATGCCTGGCGTGCCAGTCCAGTGGACTCTCTTGTAGCCCCACTGTTGTCTTCTGAGTGCTGTATTGTCTCCCCCCTCAGTGCAATGGTTGGAGCTGGACCGACGGCACCCTCTACAACCCACTATCCGCCAGTTGGGATGAAGGGCAGCCCCATAACTGCCATAACTCCAATCAAGTATGTTTGCAGGTGACGCATGACTCAGGTAAGACCCTTGAATGTAGATATCATAGATATCACTGTCTCAGGCACTTCTTCAGCCTCTTCGAGGCCTTAATCCACTCCCGTTGTTTGCTTCTGCGCCCGTCCGTCCATCCACCGCCAGTGACTTCATATCAAAATACAGCTTTCTTATTTCATAAGGCAATTTTCCCCTGGTTCTCTTTTAATGCACAGCAACAACACAATTGTGGCGTTCTTCCTTCCCTGCCTCGGGCCGGGCCCGGTCAACCGTCCCACCTTCCCTCTCCGGGGTGATGTTCTCCCCGTCTGTGGCCCCGGTCTTAGGGGGCCGTGAAAATGTCAAAGATTTTAGCCACAGGTTGCTGGTAGCCCTGCCCTGTACCGCAGAGTCTCCCCTTTCCCAGCAGCCTGGCCCCAGCTGTTCTCTCCCCCCTCACCTGTGCTGCTCGGCCAGGGGGCTGCCTCTTCCCCTGCCTTTCCTCCCTCTGCAACTTTCCCCCAACTCTCTAGCTGTGTCCGCTCCTTGCTCCGCCTTTTCTCTATGGCTATGTCTTTCTCCCTGCTTTCTGTCACCTCCCCCGTTCTTGCTCTCTTGGGGTCTTCTTTACTGCTTTCCTACTCTCTCCCTCTGTTGTCCGCACCTCCGTTCTCCTGTGCTCACTCTCCCCTCCACCCTCTCCAACTCCTTCCCTCCTCTCGGTACCTCGCTCTCCCGCCACGCCCCCTTTAAATAGGCCTGCATGGCCTTCTGGGGCATCCCGCAGGTGTGGCAAGGTCCTGGCTGCCTTGTGCCCTGCATTGTCCCGCCCTCCTTGCACTTGGCCTCCCAATCCATTTGCCGCTGCCCCGCCCCCTTGTCGATTGGCTGGCCTTCACCTCCGGGGGCCTTTGCGCCGCCCCAGACACCAATATTACAGCCTTTACAGATAGTCAATGGACTGTGTATGACCCTTCTGCCATGTGCTTCTCCTTTCATCACCAATTTTACCTTTGAAAATACTATGTGAAATAGATTTTCCATTTTCCTTCGAATTCTTGCAAATGCTGTTGCAAATGCTGTTCTGGCAAATGTGGCTAAGCAGAAGAAGAAGAGGAAGAAGAGTTTGGATTTATATCCCCCCTTTCTCTCCTGTAGGAGACTCAAAGGGGCTTACAATCTCCTTGTCCTTCCCCCCTCACAACAAACACCCTGTGAGGTAGGTGGGGCTGAGAGAGCTCCCAGAAGCTGTGACTAGCCCAAAGTCACCCAGCTGGCATGTGTGGGAGTGCACAGGTTAATCTGAATTCCCCAGATAAGCCTCCACAGCTCAGGTGACAGAGCTGAGAATCAAACCCAGTACCTCCAGATTAGATACACGTGCTCTTAACCTCCTATGCCACTGCTGCTCCTGTATCCAAAGTTTCCTGAGATATTCTCTGGCAACCTGCCTCCTTCTTGGCTTCCATAGCAAATTTAATTTTTAATATATTTTTTAAAAAATAATTCTGCATGCGTCTTTTTCCAGAAGAATATTTTGTCATCAAAGCTTTGCATCCATTTACTGATAGAGTTCTTTTTACTGATATATCCCTTTACTGATATCATTCTTCATTTTCTTTGTTATGGGGTTTCACATTCATCATCATCATCAATTTAATTTGTACCCCCACACTATTCCCAAAGGGCTCAGGGCAGCTAACAATGTAAGAAAATAAAATGCATTTTAACTAGGGCTGGAGATTCGGACAGTCTGAATCTGAATATTTACCGAATCTGCACTGATTCGGACGGATTCGGATGAGCAGGGTCCAAATCTGAGCTGTCCGAATCCTATCCCATGGATTCGGATCACCAGCCGAATTGCGTTTTTATTTTTTGGTGTTTTTTCACATTTCAGCCTGCAGGGGGCGCATTTTTAAACATATCGGCACCAAAATTTCAGGGTATCATCAAGAGACTGTCTCTTGATGATAGGGTGCCCCTATCCCCCATTCTTTCCAATGGGAACGAAGGAGATGAGGGCTACCCTTTTGAGGGTCCATAACTTTGCCCCTTATGAACCAAACTGCACCAAACTTGGAGGGTATCATCAGGACAGTCGCCCGATGATACCCTGAAATTTTGGTACCGATACATCTACAAATGTGCCCCCTTCAGGCACCCCCAAAAATTTGCACAAGATTCTTTGTTCTGCAGTGACTTAGCTGCATTGCTGTAAATGGGGAATTTCTGATAGAGGGCTGTGGAGTGCATATTTCTCATGGTAAACCCACAAAACTTTCAGGGTATCTTCAGGAGTGTGTCTAGATGACACCATCCAGGTTTGGGGAACTTTGCTTCAGGGGGCAGTGGGAGATGGGCCCTACCCTTTGTGGGTCCCATAGAATTAAACCCACAGAAGCAAGAAGACACCACAAACAGACTCAGTGTCAATCCTGAGGCTCACCCTGAAGATACCCAGCCACTTTTGTGACCATACCTTCAGAAATGTGCACCTCACGGCCCTCTACCAGAAATTCCCTATTGACAGCAATACAGCTAAGTCACTGCAGAACAAAGAATCTTGAGCAAATTTCTGGGGGTGCCTGCAGGGGACGCATTTTGAGATGTATCGGCACCAAATTATCAGGGTATCATCAGGTGACTGTCCTGATGATGCCCAACAAGTTTGGTGCAGTTTGGTCCAGGTATGGATCCTCAAAAGGGGTGCAACTATACCCCATTGTTTCCAATGGGAGCTGATAGGGGATGGAGACTACACTTTTGAGAGTCCATAACACAGCTCCTAGAACCAAACTGCACCAAACTTTAGAGGATATCATCAGGACAGTCTCCTGATATTACCTAGAAATTTTGAATTGTCACTAACTTTAAAAATGCTGGTTTGCGTGTTTCACGGCTCACTCACTCCAACAGGCTTCATGTACCGAGGCGGTGAAACATGGCAAACCGGAACTTTTAAAGCTAGTGATTTTTCAAATTTCAGGAGTATCATCAGGAGACTGTCCTGATAACACTCTAGGATTTAGTGCAGTTTGGTTCAGGGGCCCAAAGTTGTAGACCCTCAAAGGGCCCCCTATCCCCCATTGTTTTAATGGGAGCTAAGGAGATGAGTGGCTACCATTTTGAAATTTACATAACTTTGCCCCCCCTGAACCAAACTGCACCAAACTTGGGGGGTGTCATCAGGACAGTCTCCTGATGATACCCTGATATTTTGGTGCTGATATGTCTAAAAATGCGCCCCTGCAGGCACCCCCAAAAATTTGCCCAAGATTCTTTTTTCTGCAGTGACTTCTGCATTGCTGTCAATGGGGAATTTCTGGTGGAGGGCTGTGAGGTGCACATTTCTGAAGGTATGGTCACAAAACGTTCAGGGTATCTTCAGGAGAGTCTCTGGATGACACCATCCAGGTTTGAGGAACTTTGCTTATGGGGGCAGTGGGAGATGGACCCTACCCATAACATTGAACCCCTTGAAGCGACGGTCACCAAACCTGGATGGAGTCATGAAGAGACTCTCCTGAAGACATCCTGAAATCTTTGTGGGTTTACCATGAGAAATGTGCACTCCACAGCCCTCCCACAGAAATTTCCCATTGGCTGCAATGGAGCCAGCCAGCCACTACAGAGCACAGAATCTGGGGAAATTTATTTGGGTGACTGTGAGGGGTGCAGTTTTAGAGCTACTGTCACCAAAATTTCAGGGTATCATACAAGTACTGTCCTTATGATACTCCCCAAGTTTGGTGAAGTATGGTTCAGGGGGTCCAAAGTTATGGACGCTCAAAAGTGTAGACCCCATCTCCTGTTTGCTTCCATTGGAAACAGTGGGGGATGAGCACCCCTTTTGAGGGTCAATAACTTTGCCCCCCCAAAACCAAAATTCAGCAAACTTGGGGAGAATCATCAGGACAGTCTCCGGATGAAATCCTGAAAGTTTAGCTTTAAAATTGCGCCCCCTGCAGGCCAAAACGTGTAAAAACACCAAAAATAATAAAACGGACCCAATTTTTTCGAATTTACCCGAATTTTCGGACATATCCGAATCGGCTATGATTTGGATTCAGGCATACAAATCATTGACCAACCCTAAATTTTTAACATTATGACTAGTAAATACATAAGACTAAAATAAAGTCAAATTTCAGATGGTGACTTAACACTACAAACCTAACAATATACTAATAGTAATAACAGCAGCACTATATTAATAAACAACAACTTACATCAAACTAGATCTAGTTTATCAAATACATTAACAGCTAAAACAGTATATTAATAGTATAGTAATAACAGCATAGTCATCAGCATATCAGAAGATCAATATCTAAGCAATACCAAATAGTAATATATCAATAAATGCAGTGAAACTTTATGTATTTGTGCTAATANGC
>NC_059430.1:4823451-4850993 GCF_021028975.2 Sphaerodactylus townsendi | reverse complement strand
CCAAGTGCGGTCGCACCACTGCTTTATATAAGGGCATGACAATCTTTGCAGTTTTATTATCAATTCCTTTTCTAATGATCCCCAGCATAGAGTTTGCCTTTTTTACAGCTGCCATGCATTGAGTTGACATTCCCATGGAACTATCAACTAAGAAATCTCAAGCAGGTATAGTTCTCAAGCAGGTATAGTTCCCCAGAGGATTACGGAACAGCAGCAACTTGGAAAAGGCATATGCATGGATGTCCAGTTGGGAATTGCTAGAGCGCTGGCTTTTCTGTACTTTAGACAATGGCTTCATCCCAACCTTAAAGGTATAGTGCTTCAAAGGAGACGCACCTGCACAAGCTCGCAACAGAACAACACATCACGCAGCCGTGTCCGGTATGACTTCCAGCTGATCTGAGCAGCTTGACATTCCGGGGGATGGGAGCCAATCAGCCATTTTATCCGCCTATTCTCTCTGTGCAACTTCCATATGGGGGAGGTTGCTCTCTGCTGGAAGTAGGGGTGGGTAGCATGGTGGCCAAGTTTGCAGGTGATACCAAATTATGTAGGGTGGTGAGAACCATAAAGGATTGCGAAGAGCTCCAAGCGGACCTTGATAAATTAGGTGAGTGGGCTAAGAAATGGCAAATGCAGTTCAATGTAGCAAAATGCAAAGTGATGCACATAGGGGCAAAAAATCCAAACTTCACATACACGCTACAAGGGTCAGTGCTATCAGTCACTGAAGACCAGGGAAAGGGATTTTTAGTCTTAGTTGATAGTTCCATGGGAATGTCAACTCAATGCATGGCAGCTGTGAAAAAGCAAACTCTATGCTGGGGATAATTAGGAAAGGAGTTGATAATAAAACTGCAAGGATTGTCATGCCCTTATATAAAGCTTAGGTAAGCGACCGCGCAAAAGGAGTACTATTGTACAGTTCTAGTAAGCCACATCTCCAAAAGGATGCTCGAAGAGATAGAAAAAGTGCAGAGAAGGGCAATGAGGATGATTGAAGGATTGGAGCACCTTCCTTATGAGGAGAGGCTGCAGCGTTCGGGACTCTTTAGTTTGGAGAGGAGATGTCTGATGGGGGTATGATTGAAGTCTATAAAATTATGCATGGGGTAGAAAATGTGGACAGAGAGACATTTCTCTCTCTTTCTCACAATACTAGAACCAGGGGGCATCCATTGAAAATGCTGGGGGGAAGAATTAGGACTAATCAAAGGAAACACTTCTTCACGCAACGTGTGATTGGTGTTTGGAATATGCTACCACAGGAGGTGGTGATGGCCACTAACCTGGATAGCTTTAAAAAGGGCTTGGACAGATTTATGGAGGAAAAGTCAATCTATGGCTACCAATCTTGATCCTCCTTGATCTCAGATTGCAAATGCCTTAGCAGACCAGGTGCTCAGGAGCAGCAGCAGCAGAAGGCCATTGCTTTCACCTCCTGCATGTGAGCTCCCAAAGGCACCTGGTGGGCCACTGCAAGTAGCAGAGTGCTGGAATAGATGGACTCTGGTCTGATCCAGCAGGCTAATTCTTATGTTCTTAACCCAGCCCAAGGGGAACGTACTCTTAATGCGAAGGAGACCACAAGTGCATAAACAGGCCAAGACAAACTGCGATCTGAAACTAGGTCTGTTGCGGTGGGGTCTCAGACCCTACGTTCCTCTCAAAGAGCATCCTTATGATAGATAAAAGGCCCCACGGGGAGCACAACAAATACGTTCTACTGGGAACTCTCAACTATCTCTGCAATGAAATTGGCAATCTCTTCACAAAGACCGGGGTCCGAGTGGTTTAACATTAGAGATAACCTAGTCAGATCAGGCAGCCCAGATTGAAAGAAAAAAAATGCAGGTTGGTATATTTAGATATGATGTTATCAAATCTGGTGCAGTGCAAGAGTTGGCGAGTCAGGGTTTCAACCACATTAAGTTTGCAACTGCATAACAGCGGATTTATCTAGAGGCTGAACAGACCTCTGCTAATGGGGCAGAGGGCATAAATTTAAAACGCAAACAATAGTGAGGGCTCTCCTTGCCTGCATGTGTTTGTTAAAAAGGTATGTTGGAGGTAATAGGCCATACGTCTCTGCTCAAATGGGATTAGGAGTTGTGTTGAAGAGCAGGTTACGTTCGGCTGCTAGATGCAAACTTGCAAATTCTAGATCTAAAAGCCGATCTCTGAGCCTATTGTACGCTTCTGAGTAGGACATTAGGTAGAGTGATTCAATAGGCAGGCCAATGGAAATAATCTTTCTCTCGATTAAAGAAAACCAGGGGTTAGCCTGCGTGTCCTGTAGTGTCAATGAGACAAGGGAGCGTTCGGATGGCAGGTAGTGAAGGTGGAGCCAAAATCCAAAGGCTCTAAGCCAAGCTTTATGTTCCAGAGTGTTTTGCCCCAGTTCTAAACACAGGGCTGCGTAAGGGACGCAGTTTGGAACTGCCAGAGCATCCTTATTATCGTTGACCCATTTCACACAAGGAGACAGAAGTACGAAGTCACCAAGATGCCCAAATCAGTGCGGATTTAATATGGATCAAGTAAAAGGACATAGACATGCAAAGGCCCGTAAAGAGTACATTGGGCAGAGAATCAATGGGATTCTGGGGGGGGGGGTATAATTGAGATGGTCTCGAGCTCCTGATTTCTGAGACCATGCCCCAAAGGTGATTGTCGCTTTCAGGGTGAACTCGTAGGAACTTCGCAAATGTATCCACTCGTGAGCCCACAATCCGCATCTTTCCACTTGAAGAATCCTGTAAAAAGACAAAGAAGCGAGTCAGTCCGAGGAAAAATCCTGGTTGCTCTCTGGTAGCAACAGCTTCTCTGGAAGAACAGGCCCTGCATATTTGTCCGGGTGCCCGAGCTTTCCCTCGGCATCTCCGCTTCAAAGATTCCATGTTTCACACAACCCACTGACTCTTGTCAATCCTCTGGAAGAGGGGAGAATGAATGGAGCTACACAAATGTCTGCCTGGAAGGAAAGCTTGGAATCACCACCCACCAATTACAAGACTGGGCCCTTTCTGATCTGACCCATCGGAAACAATTTAAGTAAGAACGTCGTGCCCTCCAAGGACTAGAGTCCAATTTGATTTGTTTCAGGCTTTCCTTTAAGGCAACAGAACAACATATTCATTTCCTTATTTCATTTACACTTTGCTGGCCTTGCTGAGATCCAAGACAGATTACAAAGTTTGAGGCTTAAAAAAGCGGCCTCTTCACAGTTCAGGCTAAAAACTGCCTGAGGAACTATACTTCCCAAGAGACCTTGTAAGCCCCAAGGTCTCCTGGGAACTGTAGTTCCTCCGGCCGTTTTTGAGCCTGAACTGTAAATAGGCCGGGGTTTTTTCAGCCTGACAAAGTACTAGAAGAAGAAAAAGAACTAAGATAAATGTGGGAAGGGGGCGGGGCGGGGGGATGCCGCGGGGGGAGGCTGTGCGGGGGGTCGCAAGGAAAAGGGTGAGGGGCTGGGGGTGATTTTCCGCTCCCTCAGGCGTGCGCCCGGTGCACGACGCACCCCCCCCACCCCCTTGCCGCTCCACCACTGGAGTGAAGATGTGCCAGATGCAGCCTGAAACAGTGATGTCTACATTCAAGGGTCTTACTTGAGTCTTGAGTCAGCTGCACACATGCTTGTTTGGAGGTGTTGCACAAATGGGGCTGCTCGTCAGCCCAAAAGGTGAATTGTTCATTGTAGGTTGTGCCGTCGCTCCAGCGCCAAGCTTTGCACTGAGGGGGGAACAATACAGCACTCAGAAGACAACAGTGGGGCTACAAGAGATTTCACTGGACTGGCACGCCAGGCATGGGGGGAAATCCACATGCCCCAAATCAGGCCCTAAACTACAGGGGAAACGCATAGCTCCGTGGTGGCGAACCTTTGGAACTCCAGATGTTATGGACTACAATTCCCAGCAGCCCCTGCCAGCATGACCAATTGGCCATGCTGGCAGGGGCTGATGGGAATTGTAGTCCATAACATCTGGAGTGCCAAAGGTTTGCCACCACTGGCATAGGTGATCAGATGTGGCCGCATGCAGAGCAGCAGTGGCGTAGGAGGTTAAGAGCTCGTGTATCTAATCTGGAGGAACCGGGTTTGATTCCCAGCTCTGCTGCCTGAGCTGTGGAGGCTTATCTGGGGAATTCAGATTAGCCTGTACACTCCCACACATGCCAGCTGGGTGACCTTGGGCTAGTCACAGCTTCTCGGAGCTCTCTCAGCCCCACCTACCTCACAGGGTGTTTGTTGTGAGGGGGGAAGGGCAAGGAGATTGTAAGCCCCTTTGAGTCTCCTGCAGGAGAGAAAGGGGGATATGAATCCAAACTCCTCCTCCTCCTCCTCCTCCTCCTCCTCCTGAATTCTGTTTTCCCTGTGGCCCCTCACTTCAGGATCTGGGATGGGAACTGCAACGTAGTCACTGGAAATCTCTCAGGGATTCCCCCCCCCGCCCTGCCAAGTCATCCACAGGAACGTCTGCCTGAGAGAGATCACGCAGTATCCTTCCTCTCTCCACACTGCAGAACCCCCTGCTCACAAATTGGCAGAGGGGGGTAAGGGGAGAAGAGCTCAATCCAGCCTGCCCCTCCTCGTTGCACTGGGTCAGTGGTGGTGGAGAGCTGTACTGCGCGGGCTTCACATACTGGGAGCCAAACTAGACCCCATAACTAGACCCCATAACAGTCAGGCTGCAGGGTACATTCATGCCGATGAATCCTCATCGAACTCCCAGCATGGAGCCTGCCACCCACAGGGGTGCTGAGTGGGGCTGAGTTTTGTGATGGCACCAGCAGGCTGAGCGGGAGGGAGGGAGGGAGGGGGCACCGGGGTGTGCACTCCCTATGACATACGTGGACTGCCTGCCAGTGCGCGTGGCTCCTCCTTGTGCTGGTGTCCATTTCAGGAGCTCAGAGTTCAGCCACCAGTGACCTCTGCAAAGCTCCCTTTCTCTTCTGACCTGCCTGCCTGTCGCTCTTGTTCTGCCTTCAGTGTTGTCTGCTTAGTTGGAGGCAGCTGCGGCCCTTTCCCCACTTACCCTTGTCGGAGGGTTGCTGCGCACAATTCCCAGTGTGCACAATTCCCAGCATGCCCCGGCTTCCCCACGACCCCGCGCTCTGTTCGGGGTCATCAAGAGGCACCATTTGAAAAGGCGCCAGGAATTACACGCGCTAAGGGGGCACGAGAGAGGCAGTGTCAGGGCAGCTGCGTTCTCGCCGCCCCTGAAGTGGGGAGTGCAGCTGGACCCCGCGCTACTTTAGGAGAGTAGCACGGGGCTTAAGGTAAGTGGGGAAAGGGTCATTGATGGATCACTGGAAGGCAAAATTCAAGCACAGGGACAAGGGACAGGAGCCGTTGCGGTGACCTGCTCTGAACTCACCCCCTGTGCAGTAGTCAATCCAATCCACACATTATACACAGAATTCTGAACCAGTCTAGCAAGGAAGTTACTGTTTTCCATGGTGCTGACGGACACGAGGTGGCCGTTGCGACTGTAACTCTGGCATTCGTCCTGCGGGAAAGAGAAAACCTGGCAAATGGAGGGGCTCTCCAAATCCCTTTGAGAGGAGCCGGGCAGTAAGCGGGAGCCATCAGAGCCTGAGAGAGAACCAAGTCTGGCTTGGGCACTTCGCCTCCTGGGAAGGGATGCCAGCTGGACTTTGGCCCTGTCCTCTGGCTAGAGAGGACTTCACCCATGACAGCCTCATTAATGACCCTTGAGCCCTTTGATGAGGACGGTGTGTGTGTGTGTGTGTGTGTGTGTGCAGATGAATAAACAAGCAAGCAAGCAAATAAAAGGGGAGCAAGTTTGGCAAAGTACTGAGTCTCACCTCTGCATCACTGAATGACCTGGGGGTTTCGAAGTACCTGTAGCAGTAAAAGCCCCAGGGGGTCCATTTCTTGTTGCACAATGAATCCCGAATTTGGCGGTATTCAGCTTGCAGGAAGCTCAGGTCTTCCGGTCCGTCGGTGGGCGCGTTCCCTTCCACGACCTCCACAGGGCTGCCGCAGGAAAGCCAGATCAGATGGCAGAGGAAGAGGCCGCAAAGGGTCCTTGGTCCCATCTTGGTCCTTCTCCTGGGAAGGGAGCATTCAGGTTGAAACTTACAAAAAGCATCTTGGTTGGAAATGACCCTGCGGGTCCTCCCTTTTGGTTCTGGACTGCAGAAACAAGAAGACCACCACCAGACCAGTGGTCCATCCATCCCAGCATCCCCCTCCTTGCAGAGGACAACCAGAAGCACAGTTTCATGGGTTCATGGGGTGGGAACAAGAGATGTTTCTCCTGCATTGGCCTTCCCTCCTTCCCCAACCAAGGGACTTGAACATGGCTTCAACTTCCCCCCAAGTGCAAGGGACTCTGGGAAGTGTAGTTACCAAGTACCTGGCTGGGGGAAAGTAGAAGCAAGGGAGAGTGTGAGATCCTCCACATGAAAATGCTACCTTAGGCAGGGGAGAGGAGGCCTGGACGCCACGTCTAGTAAACGTGGGCTTCACAAGGTAGGAGGAAGGAGCGAGAGAGACCTAGCTGAGGGTTTCCCTCTCCTCATTCCCCAAATGTCTGGAGGCAGATGACAGTTCAAGTTTCCCAAAGAACAGATCTGGCCTTAAGAAAGGGTCTTGCTCCCTATGCGGAGATTGCAATGACCTCCTCGGACCTCCAATACTTCTGGGAACTACAGAGGGACCCAGCCCTTGACGTCCTGATTCCTCTAACGGAAGACATTCTCTGCTCCCCAATCCTCTATGAACCGAATACAACAAACTAGCACAAATGAAGGAATCCCTTAGGCAGTAACCTGAAGTATCTTTTCTCTTATCCCTACCACTGCAAATCAAATAAAATAAATCTCCCCTGCTCTCCCATCCAGCTCAGACTTTGAGCCATACCACAAATGAAATTTCTGTGCTCCCTCAAGAGCTCAACCTATTTCCCACGGAGAACGACAGAGAAAGATCGAGGACTCACCTGTATGTCCAACTGCAAAGTCTGGTTCCTCTGTCCAGTGGAGAGCAATGTGGGAAACCTGTGAGTGCCCTCTGGCATTTATGCACCCTGATGTTTGGAAGACCTCTGCTGGAAAGGTCAAGCAGGGAACAGCATCAGATGCCAAACCCAGGGACCAAATTCCCCAGAAAACAGATAAAGATGAGCCAGCGACAAAATTTCCCAGAAAACAGATAAAGATGTGCCAGGAGCTCACAACGCTGAACTCCCTCACACCAGCGGTGGGGGCCAGATTCATCCTGTGGTCATCTGAGACAGACAGCGAGATAACAGAGCAGGAGTACTTGGCTGAACGCCCGTTTGACCTCCACTGAGAACTTTGCGGCCTGGTGACAGTCGGGGACTGTAGCAGCCCCTCTGCTGAGCAAAATCCCAAACCCTCCCTGGTCCTTCATCTGTAGGGGCCTCTCCCAGGCATCCCAGAGGACCACATCATGAACCCCACTGAATGTATGACTCTTTTTTGTAGCTTTAGGCTGGGTCTAGATTCAGGCAACGCCTTGGCCAGAAGTCAGTAGCCACCACCTCCAGGAGTTCAGCACTACAGAGCTCCCATGACGTACGGCAGGGGGGGATCGAACACTGGGACATTGGGGAGTGGACCCTTTTTGGCATTATCCAGGCTTCAATTACCAATATCCCTCACGGGTCTGATCCATCAGGGCTCTTCTGATATTCTTATTAGGGGAAGGCCTCAGTCTCTAAGTCACGCTGTAGGCCCATCAGGGAAACTGGTTGATCGCTGTGTGAGGCAGGATGCTGGACTAGATGGACCCTCTCTGGTCTGGTCCAGCAGGGGTCTTCTGAGGTTCTCCTCAGGGAAGGTCACAGTCCCTGTTCCCTGGTTGATCACTGTGTGAGGCAGGATGCTGGACTAGTTGGACCCTCTCTGGTCTGGTCCAGCAGGGCTCTTCTGAGGTTCTTATCAGGGGAAGGTATCTGCCTCAATGCCCTGTTCTTCACCCTCCAGAAGACCTGGCTGGCCACTACGTGAGGCAGGATGCTGGGCTAGATGGACCCTCCCTGGTGGGATCCAGCAGGTTTCCTCTGAGGTTCTTATCAGGGGAAGGCCTCGGCCTCTCTGCCTGTTGCTGGACCTCCAAAGGAACTGGTTGGCCAGTGTGTGAGGCAGAATGCTGGACTAGATGGACCCTCTCTGGTCTGGTCCAGCAGGGGTCTTCTGAGGTTCTCATCAGGGAAGGTCATAGTCCCTGTTCCCTGGTTGATCACTGTGTGAGGCAGGATACTGGACTGGATCGACCCTTCCTAGTTTGATCCAGCAGTGGTCTTCTGAGGTTCATTACCAGGGGAAGGCCTCAGCCTCTATGTTCTGTTCTTGGCTCTCCACTGGAAGTGTTTGGCCACTGTGAGGCAGGATGCTGGACTACATGTGCCACTGGTCTGTTCCAGCAGGGCCCTTCTGAGGTTCTTATCAGGGGAAGGTATCTGCCTCTATGCCCTTCACCCTCCAGAAGACCTGGCTGGCCACTACGTGAGGCAGGATGCTGGGCTAGATGGACCCTCCCTGGTGGGATCCAGCAGGTTTCCTCTGAGGTTCTTATCAGGGGAAGGCCTCGGCCTCTCTGCCTGTTGCTGGACCTCCAAAGGAACTGGTTGATCACTGGGTGAGGCAGGATGCTGGACTAGATGGACCCCCTCTGGTCTGGTCCAGCAGGCCTCTTCTGAGGTTCTCATCAGGGAAGGTCACAGTCCCTGTTCCCTGGTTGATCACTGGGTGAGGCAGGATGCTGGACTAGATGGACCCCCTCTGGTCTGGTCCAGCAGGCCTCTTCTGAGGTTCTTTTCAGAGTGAAGCCTCAGCTTCTATGCCCCATTGCTGGACCTCCAGAGGAATAGCTTGGCTACCGTGTGAGTGGAAGGATGATGGACTAGAAGGACTGCAGCTTTGAATGAGCAGGTCTCAGGTTTTTATGTCAATAGAATGATACCAAGATACAACGTACATCTAAAGGAAACAACCACAGAACATCACTTCTGCGCACGTAGAGCCGCGGCTCAAGCCCAGTTCAGGGCATCATCAGTGGGCTGCATCCTGTGTCAGGTGGGGATGCCCCTCTGATAGTCACCTGCCCTGTTGTCCATCCTTACAAGGGGACATACTTTGGGATCAGAGCTGGCAGAAAACAGTGCGCCGACTCTATAGCCATGTTCACCCCAACAACCCCACATTCACCATAATCACCAGATCTAGAAAGCAGCCAAACCATTTCCGGTTCATCCCCTTGTTGATCTTGGAGTTCTAGAGAGGTCAGCAAATGCCCGCAATCAGAGGTGGGATCCAGCAGGTTCTCACAGGTTCCCGAGAGTAGGTTGCTAATTATTTGTGTGTGCCGAGAGGGGGTTACTAATGGGTGATTTTGCCACGTGATGTTTGCCTTAGTTACGCCCCTCCTCTCAGCAGTAGCGCGCAGAACTGGAAGCAGTCTAGCAGGAGGTGCGCCGGCGTGCGTGGCAGCCTGCGCCTGCGTGCATTCGTTTCCCACCCAAGGACCGGCGCAGCGGCTGTGTCCTTGCCACAGCCCCACCCCTGGATTGCCCCGCCCCCGGAATGCCCGGCCATGCCCCTGGAATGCCCCGCCCAGCCTCATTGGTGCTACGCCACAGTTTGAATCCCACCACCATGAGAACCTGTTACTAAAATTTTTGGATCCCACCACTGCCCGCAATGTTCTGCCCCTCGTGATTTTGGGCAAACTGGACAGTCCCTGTGCAAAAGAAGAAATGGACATGAATCTGCCATGAGAAAAACCACAACACTCCAAACGTTTTACTCTCCCAGGGTATTCCACTGCTGAGCCAAGCGGCATCATCCCTGAAGGGTTTGAAATGTGGGCTTTGGCCCCTGGTCAGCTGCTGAGCTTTCAAAATCCCCCTGCAGATCAGGGCCGAGACTGGACTCTTGATAGGCTGGCTTTTCTGCAGAACTGATGAAATGGTCAACAGGCCCGACTGCCCTTCGGAGCCGTGCCGGGACGGGATGCGCAAGTGTTGACTTTGGCAGGGGATGAGGTTTTCCGCAGAACTGATGATGTGCTCAGTGGGCACAACTCCCAATTACCCTGTTGGGAAATATTTATTCCTCTGGACTCGTGGTTCTCTGGTTATTTATTTGCTTCTTACCTGTCCCCCTCTTTTGTTTGGGTTAATCTCTTTCTGTGCACTTCCAGGTTGCCTGTGAAGGCAGAGAAGAGGACCAGAAAACAGGACCCAGTGAGCGTGGGGGGAGAGGGTGCAAGGCTGGACTCTCTTGAAGTATCTGAAGGGATGACATTTAGGGCGGGGGGGGCAGAGAGGCCGGGACTCACAATGATGGGCATAAATTAATGGCGTAACTGATGCATCTCTCAAATAGGAGCCAAGCATCTGGGAAGGGGTGTCTGTAAGAGCAGTTTATAGTAAGAGCAGGAGTCTGTAATGTAACAGCTGCCTGGCTAATCCTCTAATTGCTTGTTATGTGTTTAAATAGTCACATGACCTATGGTTACATCAGTCATTGGTTATTGAACAGTATAAGTGTTCCGTTGTCCCTTGCTGAGGACAGATCCCAAGCTGGAGGCATTGTCAGTTTGCTCAAATTACTCTGTATATAAGCAGCTACTCTAATACAACTTTTCTTTGCTTGAACTACTTGGCTCCAGTCGTCTGTACTGCACTCTGCACTTGCTCAGTGGAACCGCTGCTAACTCTTGTCAGTTTTATAGTTGTGAATGAGCTCAAGTTCATCTGCCTCACATTGTAATCTCCCTTTGAGGCACTTATGTTTGAGGGGTTCCACGGAGCTCAGCAACAGAATACCCTGGGAGAGTAAAATGCTCCCCCGTTAGTTTTTTGAGTGCTATGATTTTTCATGGCAGATTCATGTCCATTTATTCTTTGGCATAGGTACTGACCAATTGGCCCAAAGTCATGGGGGGCAGAAAAGGAAGGGTCAATCCAGTCCAGTATCCTGCCTCACACAGTGATCAACCAGGGAACAGGGACTCTGACCTTCCCTGATGAGAACCTCAGAAGACCCCTGCTGGACCAGACCAGAGAGGGTCCATCTAGAAGAAGAAGAAGAAGAAGAAGAAGAAGAAGAAGAAGAAGAAGAAGAAGAAGAAGAAGAAGAAGGAGGAGGAGGAGGAGGAGGAGGAGGAGGAGGAGGAGGAGGAGTTTGGATTTATATCCCCCCTTTCTCTCCTGCAGGAGACTCAAAGGGGCTGACAATCTCCTTGCCCTTCCCCCCTCACAACAAACACCCTGTGAGGTGGGTGGGGCTGAGAGAGCTCCGAGAAGCTGTGACTAGCCCAAGGTCACCCAGCTGGCGTGTGTGGGAGTGCCCAGGCTAATCTGAATTCCCCAGATAAGCCTCCACAGCTCAGGCGGCAGAGCTGGGAATCAAACCCAGTTCCTCCAGATTCGATACACGAGCTCTTAATCTCCTACGCCACTGCTGCTCCTAGTCCAGCATCCTCACACAGTGGTCAACCAGTTCCCCTGATGGGCCTATAGCGTGACTTAGAGGCTGAGGCCTTCCCCTAATAAGAATATCAGAAGATCCCTGATGGATCAGACCCGTGAGGAAGATAGGTAGTTGAAGCCTGGAAAATGGCAAAAAAAGGCCCATTCCCCAATGTCCCAGTGTTCGATCCCTCCCTCCCGCAACTCACCAGAGCTCTGTAGCGCTGAACTCCTGGAGGTGGTGGCTACTGACTTCTGGCCAAGGCGTTGCCTGAATCTAGACCCAGCCCTAAAGCTACAAATAAGAGTCATACATTCAGTGTGGTTCATGATGTGGTCCTCTGGGATGCCTGGGAAATGAAGCCAGGGGAAAACCAGGGAAAGTTTGGGGTTCTGCTCAGCAAAGGGGCTGCTACAGTCCCCAACTCTCAGCAGGCAGCAGAGTTCTCGGTGGAGGTCAAAAGGGCATTCTGCCAAGTCCTCCTGCTCTGTTATCTTGCTGTCTGTCTCAGATGACCACAGGATGAATCAGTCCTGGTGTGATGGAGTTCTGCGTTGTCAGCTCCTGGTTTGTCTTTATCTGTTTTCTGGGGAAATCGGTCCCTGGCTCGTCTTTATCTGTTTTCTGGGGAATTTGGGCCCCGGGTTTGGCATCTGATGGTGTCCCCTGCTTGACCTTTTCCAGCGGAGGTCTTCCGAACATCAGGGTACATAAATGCCAAAGGGCATTCACAGCTTACCCTCCATCAGACAGGACTATCAGACTGTGCATCTGGCTGTAGAGATGAGTCTCTCCCTTCTCCACATTCTGTAGGGTATTTCTTCACCTCTTTGAGAGGCAACCTCAGTCTCCTTCTGGCAAAGCGGGCTTTGTCTGTGTGTGTGAAGAGCCATTGTAAAGTATCTCCGCAAAGGTGCGTCGTGCAGACCTTCCCCGCCCTCACAAACTGCAGGGTTGTGCATTTTGCTGACTGAATGTGAATACAGGACCTCTTTGCTTTGTTCAGTGTCACAAAGACATAGTTTAGGACACTCAGACCACAGACTCTGGCTGTTGGGCAAGGCCAGCCCAACCTTGCCCGTCATAAGAACAGAAGAACATAAGAACTAGCCAGCTGGATCAGACCAGAGTCCATCTAGTCCAGCTCTCTGCTACTGGCAGTGGCCCACCAGGTGCCTTTGGGAGCTCACAGGCAGGATGTGAAAGTGTAACCCCCATGCTCAGAATGGGTTGACCCAGAAAGGGGTGGAGACTCAAAGCAGCAGAAGGCTGCAGAGCTCATGTAGTTTGGAGGAGACGAGGCTACCAGACTCGAACCTTGATTGGTATAAGCCCTTAACACCTTGGGTCGCTCCCCACTCACGATTAGCCGCGGGGTCACCTCTTGATCAGATGCGGGGGTCCAGGACGCTCCCCACATGACCAGCGTCCGCTGCGTGGCTGCGCAGAAATTGCCGCACTTCCTCCTCCCCGGCGCGCGTCAATTGAAGTCCTCGAAAAGCAGCAACATTTTCCCAAACCCCGCACTTGCCGCGGGGTGGTGGGGAACCCGGAAGATGACGCGCGGTTGATTCGCTGGGGCGCAGAGCTTTCCGGCCAATCAGGGGAAAGAATTCGCCATGTTTGGGGAGGGCGTCACCGTGCGCCGAACGAAACTACATGATGACGTAGATTCATTGCGACGGCCTATGTTAATGCGAAAATTGGATGTGTGCACAACGTGACGTGCAGATATTGCTCCTTTTGTTCGAGGAATACGTGTTCTTGAGTCGAACAAAGGAAGCGCGACCGGCGATCTGATGGTGACGTCAGCTTGTGCAGACGTCTCAAAATAATGCTTCCAATGCATCCAGCGCCTTTCTGATGACGTGAGAACATCCGAGCCTATCAGAAACGTCCTCGTCCCAGCCAATGAAAATTGAGGCCCGCCCTCCCTCCAGGATGCACACTTGCGCCAGCCAATGAAAAAACCTCACTGCCTCTATTTCCACGAAACTCCCGTTCTTGGCCGCCCGCGTTAACTCCTTAATGGCAACTCAGTGGGGAGCAAATAGTCTCCGTGGTCATAAGCCGCGGAGGCTTTTCGCCGCGGAGTCGCTGCGGAGTTGCACACGAAGAGGTAGAGTAAGGGAGCGACCCCTTGTTAAGGTAACTGCAATGTTGTTGGGAACTAGTGGGAAGGTAGTTGTTTGTTTTTTTGCTATGTTGTAAAGTTGGAGTTTATTGTTTCAGGGTTTCTTTTTGTGAATGTAAATGGTGAGAGTTTTCTGGGAACCTTCATCATCTTGAAGCCCGTTCACCCAGCCTCAGAAGTTTTCAAAACCAACCACCCGCAAAGAAGAATTGGACTTGGCAATATCAGTAGACTGTAAATATAAGGACTTGAAAATGCAAACTTAACAGGACTGCAAAGTGTAAATGTTAAATGTTTTCAAAGTGTTATTTGTGAAGAGAAGTCAACTGTTTTGTTTAAATTTGGTTCTTTGCAACTCCTTCCAAGTACTGCCCCACAGAACCCACAGAAAGAGGTTACAAAGGCAATGGCCTTCTGCTGCTGCTGCTCCCGAGCACCTGGTCTGTTAAGGCATTTGCAATCTCAGATCAAAGAGGATCAAAGTTGAGGGAGTTCTGAATGTTCAGTCTGAAGAAGAGGAGGTCGAGGGAGGACATGATGGCTCTCTTGAAGTTTCTGAAGGGCTGTCCCTTGGAGGAGGGCAGGGAGCTGTTCCTGTGGGCAGCAGAGGATTCCCAATAATGTCTACAAATTATGGCCAGAAAGGTACCAGCGGGGTATTAGGATTGGGTTTTTTGACAGCAAGGTTTGTTCAGCAGCAGTGGACTTGGCTGCCTGGGGGTGGGGAGTGGACTCCCCTCCTTGGCCAGTCTTCAAGAAATATCAATCCAAAAACGCCCCCACCCCCAAACTGAATTACACCCAAATAAACATCAATTTCATTTAAAGTATAGAAAATCAATATTTAGGATGCGAAGCAGGAAAATACGCAAAACATGGAAAAAATAAATGGAAATCGACAATTACGTCTGTGTGGCCACTCCCACGGAGTTCCATTTGAAGAAACCTCAAAGATAAGTTATAGTTGATGTTAAATAGCCAAGTAACATCAAAAGTCCATTCCCGATAGATTATTTAAAGAAGGCAATTCCATTGCAAAAGAAAACGAAGCTGAGCTTTCAAGGATTTCTTGGGTGCTGTGTGGTTTCCAGGCTGTATGGCCGTGTTCTAGCAGCATTCTCTCCCGACGTTTCGCCTGCATCTGTGGCTGGCATCTTCAGAGGATCTGACCGTAGGAAAGAAAGTGGAGTATATATACCTGTTGGAGTGTCTAGGGTGGGAGAAAGAACCATTGTCTGTTAACAAGTAAAGGGTGCAGTTAGCAAGCTAGATTTACATGAGTTGAGTGGGATCCACCCATTAGCATGTGAGTAACAATGAAGATAGCAAGGTCAGTAGCTGAGGGCGTCAGGAGAGAATGCTGCTAGAACACGGCAATGCCCCCCGGAAACCACACAGCACCCCAGTTATTTCTGATGTGAAAGCCTTCGACAATACTTTCAAGAATCTGCTGTGAGTGATGAGATGCAGTCCACGTTATCTGAAGAAATTGGCTGCCCGGCAGACCCTGGCTTGGACTGACTCGTGTATCTTTCTTTTTGTCTTACAGAATATCTGATATGGGAAGATGACGATTGTAATAACAGAGTTGGCTACATTTGCAAAAAGCGGTTCTCATTTGCTCAGTTGGACTGACCCGCGGCACAAAATTCCTTGGCATTCCACACACGGGGATGCCAACGTTTGAAGCTGTATCTACAACCAATCGAAAATGAATTCTGTGAGAACTGTGTTGTCGAAGGCTTTCACAGGCCAGAATCAACAGGCTGTTGTGGGTTTTATGGTCTGCGTGGCCGTGGCCTGGTTGTTTTTTCTCCTACATTCCGTCTGCATCTATGGCTGGCATAGATGCGGGCAAAGTGGTCACAGCACAGGCTACCAGACTACAGCCACACAGCCTGTAAAACCCACAACAAACACCTGACGCAGACTGAATTGCTTTCAGTCTGAGAATACTTGCTGATCAAAGCAGAGATGCTGCATAAAATAATTGGTAGGGTTTTTTCCTTTTCTTTTTTGTCTCCTTTTCATTTTCTCCTGGAGCAGCAGTGGCGTAGGAGGTTAAGAGCTCGTGTATCTAATCTGGAGGAACCGGGTTTGATTCCCAGCTCTGCCGCCTGAGCTGTGGAGGCTGATCTGGGGAATTCAGATTAGCCTGGGCACTCCCACACACGCCAGCTGGGTGACCTCGGGCTAGTCACAGCTTCTCGGAGCTCTCTCAGCCCCGCCCACCTCACAGGGCGTTTGTTGCGAGGGGGGAAGGGCAAGGAGATTGTCAGCCCCTTTGAGTCTCCTGCAGGAGAGAAAGGGGGGATATAAATCCAAACTCCTCTTCTTCTTCTTCTTCTTCTTCCTCCTTTCTTTCCATTCTACTTTAGGAAGCTTAATTAAAGTCAGCTCCATTTCTTTTTTTCTCTATTTTATTTTGTACGCGTGTTGCACCAAGTACACTTCTGTTGGGAGCTGGGCCTTTGTCCTCCCCTCCAGTAGAAAAAAGTGAGACTTTTTATTAGTAACAATTTGATTTTATCTGGATGTTTAACGACCAGCTGCAGAAGAAATAAGTATTTCGTAATTTAGTGAATGCGGTGAATTTTTATCTCTGTGAATGTTTTGGACGTTGGAATGAATTTGAAGTTCAAATTTTTTTTAAAAATGTCACGCAACGAATTAAAAGGAGAAGAAACAGAATCAGCTAGATGGTGGTTTGGTGTCCTCCAAGTTCTGCTTTTCTGCAGGTCTCTTCCAGTTCCCTCTTGATCCAGCCTCGTTGAGAGATGTGTGCGGCAGGATAGTCTTTACCACCTTTGAGCGGGGAGGAAAGGGATCTCCCAAAATCAGAGCGGCTTGCAGGCTGTGTCGGTCACCATCCGTCAGTTTGGGGCTTTCGTAATGTATCCTGAGCCACGGAGATCCTGGGAGGAAAAAAAACACAGACATCTACACAATGTTCTTTCCTATGTCCCCCAAATCTTACTCTAGTTAAATCAAGGCAGCAAAGTGTTTCCTTAGAGCAGGGGTCTTCAAACTATGGCCCTCCAGAGGTTCATGGACTACAATTCCCATGAGCCTCTGCCAGCATGGCCAAGTGGCAGGGCTGATGGGAATTGTAGTCCATGAACATCTGGAGGGCCATAGTTTGAAGATCCCTGCCTTAGGGTATACCAGAGGTGGGATCCAGCAGGTTCTCACCAGTTCCCAAGAGTGGGTTACTAATTGTTTGTGTGGGCCGAGACGGGGTTTACTAATTGGGTCCGCTTTTCTGTTAGAAATCCCATTAGGTCCAAAAATCATAAAGTCCTGTTGTTTCCTATGTGGCTGGTTGGCGAAGGTAGAAAACGGGATCATTCTCCCTGTTGGGCTGTTTTAAAAACATGTTTTAGAAATATGGTAAAGTTCCTTGTTTAAGGAAAGTCTCCTTCTTTTGATTTCTAGAAACAAAATTAAGTATTTGAAAGTATTATTTGACAGGCAGTCAATTAGAGGAGAAGTCGTTGTTTCTGTTGGCAGTAGACGATAGGACTCACTATAATGAGTTTAAATGATGGACAGAAAGATACCTGCTGGAAATTAGGAACTTTTTTTTTACAGTAAGAGTTTTTTACAGTAACAGAGAAATTATTAATGCCCCGCCCCGGAATGCCCGGCCACGCCCCCATCGTGCCCCGCCCAGTCCCATTGGCGCTACGCAACTGTTTGAATCCCACCACCCATGGGAACCTGTTACTAAAATTTTTGGATCCCACCACTGGCTATGATGGTAGGGGCAAAATCTTTTTAAAAGTCTGCAAATTTCCAGTGGCCAATCAGAAGCCTTGCTGAGCAAATGCCCTACCTGGCCCCAGCCACAAACCACAGAGTTTGGCCTCTAAAGCGGCCAGTATCTCCGGGGGAAAGGAATCCCTGCTATCCAGAGATCAGTTGGAATTCCAGAAGTTCTCCAGCCAGAAGTTCTCCTGGCGGCTGGCAACCATGACACCCCTAGTGTTCCTGGCTCTTCTGCAAACTTCAGATCCTCAGGTTGTTACCTTTCCTCACGCGCTGCCCCACGGAAACCAGCAGCTCAGCTCCCACACAGTGATTGATGGCTTGTCCCTCCCGGGTGCGTCCAGCTCCCAGGCTGTGGAGCACCAGAGCGATTGGCAGTGCTAAAATCTGCTGAACAGTTCCTGGGGGAAGAAGGCATGAAGAAGCATTAGCAAAATGTCACTGAAGGGGAGAACACAAGTGAAGCTAGATACTGGGTTTTTGGAAGGCCCTAAGAGGAGCAGGGGTACATCTACCTAAAAGAGTGCCCCCTGCGGCTGGGACCTGCCCCTGTTGGATGGGGAGCAGTTGAAGGCTGGCAAGCAGGCATGGACCCAACCTCCATGTGGAGGGGGGAGGAGTGAGTGGGGCTCACACGTGGAGATTGAGAAAGGGGACAAGCCCGTTCATCCTGCCCCCTCCCCATGTGGACCTCCACATGGAGGGAGAAGCAGAAGCAGAAGAAGAAGAAGAAGAAGAAGCAGAAGAAGAAGAAGAGGAGGAGGAGGAGGAGGAGGAGGAGGAGGAGGAGGAGTTTGGATTTATATCCCCCCTTTCTCTCCTGCAGGAGACTCAAAGGGGCTTACAATCTCCTTGCCCTTCCCTCCTCACAACAAACACCCCGTGAGGTAAGTGGAGCTGAGAGAGCTCTGAGAAGCTGTGACTAGCCCAAGGTCACCCAGCTGGCGTGTGTGGGAGTGCCCAGGCTAATCTGAATTCCCCAGATAAGCCTCCACAGTGCAGGCGGCAGAGCTGGGAATCAAACCCGGTTCCTCCAGATTAGATACACGAGTTCTTAACCTCCTATGCCACTGCTGCTCCTAAGCTCTAATTGGTGGCTTGAGATCTTCTGGGATTGTAACTGCAGTCCACACAACAGAGCTCAGTTCACCTAGAGAAGGTGGCAGCTTTGGAAAGTGGACTCTTGCATTATCTGTACTATTGTTAGAAACTGGGGAGTATCTATTGTCATCTAGAGCATGGCTCACAGCCATAAAGTTATGGTTTAAGGTCATTCTATTTTCCAAGGGTTGAGGTTTATTTATCCATTAATCCAGAGCAATGGTACGTAAGGTAATCTTATTTGGTCTCTCCCCTTTTCTTGCTGTCTTGGGTTCAGGTGTGACTCTTAGTCAAAGACTCAAAGACTTAAGGACTTGTTCCATCTCTTCCTGTTCCCCAATTCCCTTGGCTTAAGTTACAGTAATTGCTTTTGCCTAGCAAAATTATCTTAAGAGTTTGACCATTCCTCACAATCAAAAGCTTTTCACGAAGGCCAGATTCAACGTGTTTCCCTCAGAGGTGCTCCATGGTAGATTTGTGGGGATTCCCTACTCTGCAAGAGTTTGCCCATGTAATGGCATGGAGGTGGAATCTCACATTTTGTTGTTTTGTCAATTCTGCTTTAGTGCCCCTGGACTGTCAATAACCAGACTATGCATTCAGTTGATTTCTTTGTTATGAAAAAGCATTCAGGAACAAGCATTTAGATCTTTATTGCCAGAACTAAGCATAACCAGCAACGTGACCTCTACTATACCCCAAATCCTCCCCCCATATCACATCACCCTATCCCTGCCCACCAGTTCCTGAGGGGGGATGGCACCTCTCCAATCCTGCAGTCAGTTGAAACAAGAACCTGCCTTCCCCCCCGGGGGGGGTAAATCCCATGGTGAGCCTGCTACCATGCAAACACCACGGGAGCAGGACCTGTTTATTTTTCCTGATCTCCCTGCCTGACATTCATTCAAGCTGCCACTCAACAACCCAGCCAATCAGAACGTGGGACACCAGGCATGCTCAGATACGCTTGCAATGTAAATACAGAAGTCCCAGGCTCATACAAAGGAAACTGGAGTATTTTCTCCCGATCTTCACCGGATTCCTTTCCAAAACGGGCAGCCATGTGAAGGGAAGAACCAGGATAAAACAGACCTGGATTTTTATTTATTTATTTGTTAAATTTATAGGCCGCCTCATCCCCGAAGGGCTCGAGGCGGCTCACAATATGGCTGTTCTCTGAGACAGCAAATCAATACAACACAAAACTTAAACCCATTAAAAACTTAAGCAGCAGTTACTAACAATAAATATAGATTAAAACAACAGAATAATGAACAACAGAATAAAACAACAGAATAATTTAAATGAACCGGTAGTTACCCAGGTATCATTGTGCTGTGCAGAAACGGCCTTAATCGTTTATATTAAAGGTTATATTTTTAATGCTAGAAGACCACTCGCCAGGATCCGCTCCAGGGTCTTGACCAACCTTGTGCTCCTTGGAGCCTCAGGGTGGGGGCCCTCAATCTTTTTTGAGCCTGCAGGTATAGTTGGAATTCTGCCCCAATACATTGGGCATAGCAACAACACGGCTGCCGCAGGAGGAAGAGACAGCCACAAACTGATTGGCACAGCTCAACTTCAAAAACGCGGTGCAGATCCTTGGGCTACGATCAGAGGTGGGATCCAGCAGGTTCTCACCAGTTCCTGAGAGTGGGTTACTAATCATTTGTGTGTGCCGAGAGGGGGTTACTAATTGGGTCTGCTTTTCCGTTAGAAATTCCATTTGGTCCAAAAATCATCAAGTCCTGTCGTTTCCTATGTGGCTGGTTAGTGAAGGTAGAAAACGGGATAATTCTCCCTGTCGGGCTGTTTTAAAAACATGTTTTAGAAATATGGTAAAGTTCCTTGTTTAAGGAAAGTCTCCTCCTTTTGATTTCTAGAAACAAAATTAAGTATTTGAAAGTATTAAGTATTTGACAGGCAGTCAATTAGAGGAGAAGTAGTTGTTTCTGTTGTCAGTAGACGATAGGACTTGCTATAATGAGTTTAAATTATGGACAGAAAGATACCAGCTGGAAATTAGGAACTTTTTTTTTACAGTAAGAGTTTTTTACAGTAACAGAGAAATTATTAAAGCCCCACCCCCGGAATGCCCGGCCACGCCCCTTTTGTGCCCCACCCAGCCCCATTGGCGCTACGCCACTGTTTGAATCTCACCACCATGGGAACCTGTTACTAAAATTTTTGGATCCCACGATGGTAGGGGCAAGATCTTTTTAAAAGTCTGCACATTTCCAGTGGCCAATCAGAAGCCTTGCTGAGCAAAAGCCCTACCTGGCCCGAGCCACTTCCTAAAAATTATTAGTGGGTACCAGAAATGGCATCGGCGGGCACCATGATGTCCACAGGCAACCACATCCGGGATCCCAGGGCAACTCACCTGATCGGGACTCTGTGAGACCTTGAAGCCAGGCACAGACTCCAGCTTGTCCAGCGTGCCTCCGGTGTGGCCCAGGCCTCGACCACTGATCATGGGCACCTTTCAGAGAAGAGGAAGAGGAAAAAGATATAGGGAGGCTCTACAGTCAACGTACCGTCTGAAGAAGGGGGTTGAGCATTAGTTTGTGAGCAGGAAGACACAAAGGATGGAAGGGGCAGGGTGGGCGGGCAAGCAGGTTGAGTGGGCGTGAACAGAGGCTGGTGGGTAAGAACATAAGAACAAGCCAGCTGGATTAGACCAGAGTCCATCTAGTCCAGCTCTCTGCTACTTGCAGTGGCCCACCAGGTGCCTTTGGGAGCTCACAGGCAGGATGGGAAAGCAATGGCTTTCTGCTGCTGCTGCTGCTCCTGAGCACCTGGTCTGCTTAGGCATTTGCAATCTCAGATCACGGAGGATCCAGATTGGTAGCCATAGATCGACTTCTCCTCCATAAACCTGTCCAAGCCCTTTTTAAAGCTATCCAGGTGAGTGGCCCTCACCACCTCCTGTGGCAGCATCTTCCAAACACCAATCACACATTGCGTGAAGAAGTGTTTCCTTTGATTAGTCCTAATTCTTCCCCCCAGCATTTTCAATGGATGCCCCCTGGTTCTAGACAGGTCTCCTTCAATCCTATTTTTTAAATTTCTGGGAGAGCAATCACAATCAGCTATGGAAATAGGGTTCAGTCAGCGTAGTGCAGGTAAGTTGGCATGGCCTGGGCACAGGTGTGGCCAACCTGAATTCTGCCCAGATGCTGGCTGCGTTGGGGCCTGGCGCTCACCTTACATCCGCAGGCTGCCAAAGCTGGGGCCAGAGGCAAGCTGACTTTGTCGCCAACGCCGCCGGTGGAATGCTTGTCCACCAGAAGTCCTTGCCATTCCTCAGGCCACTCCAAGACTCGCCCTGATGCAGTCATCTCCCGGGTCAGTGCCAGCGTCTCCTTGGCATCCATGCCCTGCAGTCGAATGGCCATCAGCATTGCCCCTGGGAGGAGACCACGGAGAGTGGTTAGCTCAAAGACATCCCGACAGAAGCGAATGGACTTTGCTTGCCCCCACGGCTTGGACTCAGTTCAGGGCCGGGCACCTGTGTCCCGAGGTTTGATTTCAGAAAATGGCAACGTGCAACCCACGTAACTATTCTCAGACTATAACAGCGATGCTGCTCTATGATTCTACCATGCTAAGCCAAAGGGGAAGGTACACACCAAAGTGAAAATTTATTTATTTATATTTGTATTTTATTTATACTTTGGACTTTTATACCGCCCTGTCCTGAGGGGCTCTGGGCGGTGTACAACATATAGCGTGGTACAATCGTAAGATGACTAAAACCTTTAAAAGCAGCGATAAGAACAATAAGACTAAGTATACTAATATAATAAATACAGATTTAAAGATAAGTCGCGTCCAGCAGCTCAATTTTCAAAGTCCCCTCCCCTAGAGGGAGGAGAGGCGAGTCCCATTAGATGACAAACGGCCCGGATGTAAGGGCCTAAAAAAGGGGGGGGCACTATCTGCGGCTGGTCCCTCCGAAGGCCCGGCGGAACAGCTCCGTCTTACATGAAGAAAACTTGTACCCAACAGGCTACAATAACGACTTCGAAAATTAGTTCTCCCACTGGAGTAGCAATTTACTTATAAGTAACCGAAATAATTCTATAATTTTACAAACAGTAACAAAATGTGTATGTGTATATATATATGTGTGTGTATATATGTGTGTGTGTGTGTGTGTGTATGTGTGTGTGTGTGTGTGTGTATGTGTGTGTGTGTGTATATACACACACATATATATAAATAATATATATATACACATACAGACACAAGTTAGAACGGCTCGGCAATCTAATCTAAAATACAATGATAACAGCTAGCCAGAATCCAGATAATTAACTGGCCCCGTTAAACTTCACGGCTGTTCTGAAAAGAAACAAAATAAAGGCTTGTTACAAAGAATTACAATTTACATGTGAAACTGATTTCATTTTCGCTCTATGGCCCCTTCCGCACACGCAAAATAATGTGTTTTCAAACCACTTTCACAACTGTTTGCAAGTGGATTTTGCTATTCCGCACAGCTTCAAAGAGCACTGAAAGCAGTTTGAAAGTGCATTATTCTGCATGTGCGGAATGAGCCTATGATTCTATGCAACAGTTGTATCTGCTCTGACTTGGATGGCCCCGGCGATCCGATCTGGGAAGCTAAGCGAGTCCTTGGATGGGAGACCACCACAGAAGTCCAGGGTCACGAGGCAGAGACAGGCAAAGGCAAACCACCCCTGTTTGTCTGATGCTTTCACAACATGCCGTTTCCAACGTGCACCTCGGTCACTGACAACGCAGTGACATCACTTCTGGTGCATGCTGTAATTCCTGGAGATCTCTAAGGAGGGGGCATTACTCGGCTCCCCTCTTGCGCATGCACCGGCAACCGACGCAAGAGTGTCGCTTCAGAGCAACATGAATGTGTTTGTTCAACTGCATGCAAACAAAAGCAAAACACTCTCACGATTAATGTCACAGGGGTTAGGCAGAAACCTGGACCATCAAAAGCCAAATCCTCTGCAGAGGGTAATTTCTGCTCCACAGCAGGGGTGCGCGCATGTGCACGCGCACACACACACACACAGCCTCTGGAGCTAGGCCTCTGGTTGTAAGCCCAGGAGATCTTCAGCTACCACTTGGAGTTTAGTTACCCAGGAGAAATCAAACAAATGTTTGCCTTCGGAACATCCCTCTCTCCTCTTTCTGCCATCCCATAATGCCAACTCCGTCCCCTCTTCTTCTCACCCCATCCCCTGCTCCTCACCAATCTGGCCATCCTTCAGGGTGCCCCTCGTCACCCCTCGGACAAAAGTCTGGATTTCCTCTTCTTGCAGTTTCTCGCCATCCCGTTTCTTCCGGATGACCTCTGGGACGCTGACCCGGCTGCCTGGATCCATCGCTGTGGAGCGGGAAAGACCTGGCTCTGAAAGACAAGGCAGAGCTGTTCAACATGTTATTATGGTCTGCCTTGGGGTGGCCAGCCTCCAGGCGGGCATTATCCACAAATGTGAAAAGGGGGCTGGATGGGGGCATGACAATATCAGTAACAAATAAACAAAAATGGCTCTCCTCGCTTCGATACTGGCTGCGCCTCCATTTTCGATCAGAACAGGACAGCCTAACAAAGCGAATGCTCTCGGATTCCTATCTCGCCACTTGGAGTCTTCTGATCAAGAAAAAAATTAATTCATTAGGCTTCGCTTTAGATTTCCTCACAAACATGGACGAAGCACAAATAGTCAAACTTCTGTCGCTAAGGCTACTTGACGCTGAAAACCAACTGCTTTCTACTCAGCACATGAAGGGCATTTTACCGGAGGGCTCCTACCTCCCCCCGCTTCAGTAAAGGGCTATCAAGGTATTTCTATAATATATCTTTGCGCACCTCCGGCGTACCTTAATGCTAGCCCAACTGAACGTCCTACCCTCAGCAGTCCTGAGCGGCAGATTTCTCCAGATCCCATACCAACAAAGAACGTGTCCCTGCTCACAAAAAGCCATCGAAACAATCGAGCACATCCTCCTAGATCAGTGGTGGCGAACCTTTGGCACTCCAGATGTTATGGACTACAATTCCCATCAGTCCCTGCCAGCATGGCCAATTGGCCATAACATCTGGAGTGCCAAAGGTTCGCCACCACGGTCCTAGATTGCGAACTATATGCTTCATCTAGAAGACCATATATAGACCCATATACTGAGAACTATGCCTACTCATCAGACAAGGTCAAATCTTTCTGTCTGCTTTGTGATCAGTCTCCTCAGAGATCCCTAGACGTTGCCAAATTCCTGGCGCTGGCTCAACAGATTCGCCACAGATTTTAGTTTGTTTATTTATTTATTGTTTTAACTGCTGGAAATGTCTGAACCTACTTATTTTAACTTGATTCTCCTCAACCTCTCTGTTGTATTTTAAACTCATGCCAATAAAAGGTTGATGATGATGATGAAATAAACAAAAACCTCCTGACAATAGATCCCTGATTGCAAATTTATAAACCTTGTATTAATGAAAATAAAGAGAATCAGATAAAGGGTATACATTTACAAATCGTCTGTTATTGTCAGTGGAATATTATTATTTTCATTTAATTTTGTCCAATAACACAGCTGCCTTTCATTACAACCCGAGCCTCGCTCAGGGTGGGTCACAACACAAAACTGTTTAAATCATTAAAATCATTAAAATAGCAATACAAATATTAAAAACAATAAAATACTAATGCCTAATAAATAACAAACTGATTATTTTAGATTGCACAAATCTCCAACATCACCTCTTCCAGGCCCCTGGAGGCTGAAAGGAGGTTGGTGGGGGTATCTTGTGAGGCAGGTGGGGCTGAGAGAGTTCAGAGAGAACTGTGACTAGCCCAAGGTCACCCAGCAGGAATGTAAGGGTGCGGAAACACATCTGGTCCACCAGATAAGCCTCTGCCACTCAGGTGGAGGAGGGGGAATCAAACCTGGTTCTCCAGATTAGAATCCACCTGCTCTTAACCACTACACCACGCCGGCTCTCACCTGCGGCCACAGACTGAGACCTGAACTAACAGTCCACCGAGCTCTCCTGAGTCTGCGAGGCAGCGGAGAATTCGTACTCGGCAGAAACTGCACTTTTTAAAAGGTGCGGTGTGTGCTTGGAAGCCCTAGCGCAACACTGAAAATGCTGTGAGTCAGTTCAGGATCAAGAAAATGTTGTGAAATGCAGGATCAAGAAAATGCCTTGAAAATGCTGCAAGCCAGCTCAGGATCAAGACTGAGCCAGACGTTTAAGAGACACCTCTGGGAAGCAAAAGTTGCAGGAGCAATTCCATTGAAGGCCTGACAGGTTTCTGCCACACCTGCTTGCAGACGGATTAGCGGCTTGGAAGCCCTAGTGCAACACTGAAAATGCCGTGAGTCAGTTCAGGATCAAGAAAATGTTGTGAAATGCAGGATCAAGAAAATGCTTTGAAAATGCTGCGAGCCAGCTCAGGATCAAGACTGAGCCAGACGTTTAAGAGACACCTCTGGGAAGCAAAAGTTGCAGGAGCAATTCCATTGAAGGCCTGACAGGTTTCTGCCACACCTGCTTGCAGACGGATTAGCGGACCTCTGACTCAGACCTGATTGCCTGACCTGACTACCTGTGATCCTTGTCGGCCTCTTCCCGGACCCGCTTGGAATTTGTTCCTCCAGACTCAGAGTAAGACGGCTCTCTCTCTCCCTCTCTCGCATCTGTACCTGCGAGCAAGTATAGCCTGACTCCCTGGGAGCCCAGCAGCCCAAGACATATGAATTGCTGGAATTGGCAGGACCAGCGGAGCACAGCTATGTACTTTACAGGCTGAAAAGGCACCCAGGATTGGAGCCTGCAAAACAAGCAGACTGGGGCATCCTTCAGCAAATGGTGGCAGGGAGAATCCTTTCAGCTGCACACAACTTCCCGGCGTTATGATTGGACGCCATTGATTGCTAATGATTAATATTAATTAATATAGGTTTTATGATAATGCTGCTATTGTGTTTTTAAGGGATTTTAATGTGTAATGTTTATAACTTGTATATTTATTGTGCACTGATTGTTTATTGTACACCGCCCAGAGCCCTTTGGGGGTTGAACGGTCTATAAAATCCAATTAAAAAATAAACAAACAAGTGAGCGAGCGAGCAAGCGAACAACCGAACGAACGAACGAACAAACAAACAAACAAACAAAGAAACGATCGGTAGGTAGGTAGGTAGGTAGGTAGGTAGGTAGGTAGGTAGGTAGGTAGGTAGGTAGGTAGGTAGGTAGGTAGGTAGGTAGGTAGGTAGGTAGGTAGGTAGGTGACAGACAGACAGACAGACAGACAGACAGATGATAGATAGATAGATAGATAGATAGATAGATAGATAGATAGATAGATAGATAGATAGAGCCCCAGCTCACCCACAGAAGGCCCGGGAACGTCCCTGCCATGCCCCCTCCATGGCCTGGCCACGCCTCCGCTGCTGCTCTGCCCAGGGCTTTGCGCCCCTCCGCCCTGTTGGCTACACCACTGTCCTGGAATGATCATTGCCCCAAAGGAGGGTAGGGTTGCATGAACCAGGTTGGGGAAACCGCTGGAGTCTTGGGGATGGGGCCTGGGTAGGACGGGGACTTGAGTGGGGTACAATGCCACAGAGTCCCTTCTTCTAAGCATCTGTTTTCTGCAGGGAGATTGATTTCCGTAGGCTGGAGCGGCACCACCTGAGGGTATGCTGGCACCAGCCCAGCGTGAAAGTTTGTTTGGGATCAGCAGTCACCGCTATCTCTAAGAGTGCAATGTCAACACTAGCCTGACTACTACTAAGAAATACACACGTTGCACTCCGGCTGTATCCAGTGGCGTAGGAGGTTAAGAGCTCGTGTATCTAATCTGGAGGAACCGGGTTTGATTCCCAGCTCTGCCGCCTGAGCTGTGGAGGCTTATCTGGGGAATTCAGATTAGCCTGTGCACTCCCACACACGCCAGCTGGGTGACCTTGGGCTAGTCACAGCTTTCTGGAGCTCTCTCAGCCCCACCCACCTCACAGGGTGTTTGTTGTGAGGGGGGAAGGGCAAGGAGATTGTCAGCCCCTTTGAGTCTCCTGCAGG
>NC_059430.1:4773986-4823361 GCF_021028975.2 Sphaerodactylus townsendi | reverse complement strand
CCTGTGGTCATCTGAGACAGACAGCGAGATAACAGAGCAGGAGGACTTGGCTGAACGCCCATTTGACTCCCACTGAGAACTCTGCTGCCTGCTGACTCGGAGACTGTTGCAGCCCCTCTAGTGAGCAGGATCCCAAACACTCCCTGGTCCTTCCCTGGTCCTTCATCTGTAGGGGCCTCTCCCAGGCATCCCAGAAGACCACATCATGAACCCCACTGAATGTATGACTCTTATTTGTAGCTTTGGGGCTGGGTCTAGATTCAGGCAATGCTTTGGCCAGAAGTCAGTATTCACCACCTCCAGGAGTTCAGCGCTACAGAGCTCCTGCAACGTGCAGCTGGCAGGGATCAAACACTGGGACATTGGGGAGTGGACCTTTTTTTGGCATTATCCAGGCTTCAACTACCTATCTCCCTCACTGGTCTGATCCATCAGGGCTCTTCTGATATTCTTATTAGGGGAAAGCCTCAGTCTCTAACTCATGCTGTCGGCCCATCAGGGGAGCTGGTTGACCACTGTGTGGGACAGGATGCTGGACCAGATGGACCCTCTCTGGTCTGGTCCAGCAGGGGTCTTCTGAGGTTCTCATCAGGGAAGGTCACAGTCCCTGTTCCCTGGTTGATCGCTGTGTGAGGCAGGATGCTGGACTGGATCGACCTTCCTAGTTTGATCCAGCAGGGGTCTTCTGAGGTTCATTACCAGGGGAAGGCCTTAGGCTCTATATTCTGTTCTTGGCTTTCCACTGGAAGTCTTCGGTCACCGTGATTACTCCTGGTCCTAGTCCAGTGATGGCGAACCTTTTTGAGACCGAGTGCCCAAATTGCAACCCAAACCCTACTTATTTATCACAAAGTGCCAACCCAGCAATTTAACCTGAATGCTGAGGTTTTAGTTTAGAAAAAAATGGTTGACTCCCTCTTCCTCTGCCCCACCCATTTGAGCAGGGGCCAACCTGCCCTAGCCTCCAGCAAGTCCTGCGTGCACCACTCTGTGCCTCTCTAGCATCTCTGCCTCCTCTGCCCACCCCCCCCCAGGCAGCAGCTACCTGGAGCACAGGCACCAGGCCCGCCAGCCGAGTCCTCCCTGCTCACCGCAGTGCTCGCACATCGTGCTCAGTGGCCCAGGTAAGCCTAGATGTTTGTGTGTGGGGGGGGGGGGAGTGATTTTCCGTCCCCCACATGATGAACTCTGTGTGCGTGCCCACAGAGAGGGCTCCAACTGCCACCTCTGGCACCCGTGCCATAGGTTCGCCATCACTGTCCTCGTCTCTGGAGCAGCAGAAAACAAGCTTGCTCCCTCACCGACATGACATCCCTTCAAATATCTAAACAGGGCTATCACGTCACTCCTTCACCTTCTCTTCACCAAACTAAACATCCCCAGCTCCTAAGTCTCTCCTCATAGGGCCTGGATTCCAGACCTTTGACCATTTTGGTTGCCCTCCTCAGACCCATTCCAGCTTGTCAATATTCTTCTTGAATTGCGGTGCCCAGAACTGTACACAGTATTCTAGGTGATGTCTGATCAGCGCAGTATTGAGTGAAACTGTTACTTCCCTCGATCTAGACCAGGAGTCTGCAACCTGTGGCTCTCCAGATGTTCATGGACTACAATTCCCATCAACCCCTGCCACCATGGCCACGGTGGCAGAGGCTGATGGGAATTCTGGTCCATGAACATCTGGAGAGCCGCAGGTTGCAGACCCCTAATCTAGACAGTATACTCCTATCGATACAGACCAGAATCGCATTGGCTTTCTTGGCCGCTGCGTCACACTGCTGACTCATGTTCAGCTTGTGGTCTACTAAGACTCCCAGATCCCCTTCGCACGTAGTGTTATCAAGCCAGGTGTCACCCATCCTACAGGTGGGTTTCAGCAGCACTGCTCTGGTGCAGAACTGTCAAGAAGGAGGGTGGGGCAGGACCCAGGGCAAAGGAAGTCTAGCTCACTGACCTTTCTGTCCACAGAGCTGAGCTGTGTCTCCTGTGAGAAGAACTGGATGCAAAGGGCAGACGACTGTTATCTGTTCACCCCCGAAAGAATGTCCTGGCAAGAGTGTGTAGACCACTGTAAAGCCCGACAAGGCAGCCTTTTAATCGGGCAGTCGGAAGGAGAAATGGTAAAATAGCATGGGGCTTGGGTCTTTGGCAAAGGGGGAGGGCAGCGCTTTTAGACCCGGCAATCAATTTCTCTCTAACTGAAGTCGGCAGATTTTTAGAAGTTGAACACTCTTGAATGCTTTTTTGTTTACAAAAGCAATGTTTCCAAATGTTGACAAAGCAACGTTCTGTGCGCTCCGCAATCGCCATGAGGGAAATCATCTAACAAATAAAAAAGGGGGAACATTAAATTATGGCCCAGGCTAGCCTGACCTTAGAATCAATGGCCCTTTCCGCATGGTCGGAATACGGTGCCTTGGGGACGGCAAAAACGCCGTCCCCAGGGAGCCGTTCACACAGGGGGCGCAGCTGCTTCGAAGCCGCCATTTTCCAACCTCGGTTCCCCAGCGAGATTTATGGAAAACGGCAGCTTGCAGCCGCTGCCGTGCGAACGGCAGCAACTCCAAGGTGCCTTTCCTCTCTCCATGTCCGGGCGGCCTACCTGTCCTGCGGCCCTCCGGTGCGTCGCCGAGGCCTGGGGACACGGCCCCTCTGCCCTGCGACTCCGAAGCAGTCGCGCAGGGCAGGGGGGCATATCCCCTGGCCTCGGCGATGTGCCGGAGGGCCGCAGGACAGGTAGGTCGACCTGACGATGGCGCAGCTCTGCGCCATCGTCCCAGGAGGTTCTGGGACCGTTCATGCGAACGGTCCCAGAGGGGTGGGTCGGCATCATCTACGCCGATCCGACCCCTTCCGTCGCCGTGCGGAAACTGCCATAGAATCACAGAGCTGGAAGAGACCCCCAAGGGCCATCCAGTCCAACCCCCTGCCATGCAGGAAGACACGATCAAAGCACTCCCGGCAGATGGCCATCCCACCTCAGCTGTTGGTAATCTCCTTCTGCTGAGAGACACCTTTGTGTTATAAGCAGAGTGCATGGAGGCAAAGCACAGCGGAGCACCCCCAAGCGTGCGTGTGGGTGTGTAGGCACCAAGAAAAGTCAGACTCGTTTCGTAGTTCCTAACTAATAAGAGGAGTCTTTATTAGTGAACTCCATTGCGGATAGAAAAATGGAGAGACAGATTCTCTAGTCTAATCCATCTGGCTAGATGGTGATGGATGTAGTCTGCGTTCCTCTGCACACAGATAGTGCAAGACGGAGAGGTAAGAGTATTGTGGAAAGGACGAAGCAGGAAGGAAGTACCCCGAGAGTAGCAATCTACACATCAAAGGAAAAGTATCAGTGTCTTGACCCTCTCTAGCTATCTGACTCGCTGGTAAGTCCCCCTCTGTCTCTGAGGCAGGAAACAGCGTACAGTCCTTCACTTCCAACATCAACAGGATAGTATTTTATGGTTGAGGCAGCAGTGGTATCAGTCTTGGCCTCCCCCTCCCCACCCCCCCTTCTGGCCCCTCCCTCTATTAGGAGGGATTGTTTCTCTGTCCTCTCCTTTAGGATGTTCTTAGCTGATTGGTAAAGGAACATCGCTATAGATTTAAACTGAATTATGGTTTCAGTGGCTTAAAAGCCTCCAAAGAAAGAGACCTCGCCACCCTCCAAGGGAGAGTATTCCACTGATGAACAGCCCTTACGGTGAGAAAGTTCTTCCTAATGTTTAGGCGGAATCTCTTTTCCCATAGTTTGAATAACTTATCCATTAAAATACAGTGGTGGGATTCAGCCGGTTCGCACCGCTTCGGCAGAACCCGTTGTTAAAATGGTGCTTGTAAACAACCAGTTGTTAAATTATTAATTTTGGGTGCTGTGTGGTTTCCGGGCTGTATGGCCGTGTTCTAGCAGCATTCTCTCCTGACGTTTCACCTGCCTCTGTGGCTGGCATCTTCAGAGGATCCTCTGAAGAAGCCAGCCACAGATGCAGGCGAAACGTCAGGAGAGAATGCTGCTAGAACACGGCCATACAGCCCGGAAACCACACAGCACCCAAGTGATTCCGGCCGTGAAAGCCTTTGACAATAAATTATTAATTATTTGAATCCAACCACCAGAACCGGTTGTTAAATTATTTCAATCCCAACTCTGAGGGTGAACCCACTGAGACCCGTCCCTTGATCTCCAAGTCTTTCCCAACCTGGGAACCCTCCCCTACATCCCCCTTCAGTGACCCAAAAATGTAGATCTTGGCCAGCCGGGCTGATTCGATGCAGCCGGGCTCACCTGTGCTAAGCAACCTGTTCCCTGAGCTGCAGGCCTCAACCTCTCCTGGACAGAGGCGGAGCTACCAGGGGGTCAGGCGTTGCACCGGGCGCATGCCTGGAGCAGAAAAGTCACTCCTCTGCCCCCCCACTGGATGTATTTATTTTAAAAAAGGGGAAGGCTCCAGAACATAGAGGGGATCGGTCAAACGGGGCTTTTGTTTCAGGAACTCCCATCTTTATGCTTCCCTCCTGTTCCCAATTCCTTCCTTCCATCCTTCCATCATCTGAACCCCTGCAGAGAAAGACTGGTAAGTCCCCCAGTTAGCGCTGACGATCTGTTGGCATTGAACTCGCTCCGCAGGAACTTCTCTGCTACATCCTCCCACAGTAATTCCCAAGATCCCCCCGCACAACTGCCCGCCTGTCCTCACTTCTTCTCTAGTCCATCTTTTGTCCAAATAAAGCACACTGAGAAGGACAGCGGGATTTCGCTACCTTCCGTAGAAGTGTGGGAGGAGGAAGCTGGCAGATGTGGTTGGCTGTGGGTGGCTGGAGGAAATGGACTTGTTGGAAATTCAGAGGTGCATCTAAGGGGGGGAGCCAGGGTTGGTGCCCTTCTGCCCCTTGAAGGGGGCCCCTTCGGCCACCTGGCCCCCTTCCTGGCAAGATTTCTGCTCTGTCCTGGGTGGGTCCAGCTTTAAACCTCAGGCTCTGCCATATGGACTTCAGGACATCAGGGGCAGAACTTCCACTTTAAAAATGGACCCAGCAGTTCGAGCCCAACGTTGAACTGCAGGATGGGCTTGGCCAGGTCCAGCGTTCCACCCCCGAAGCTCCACCCCCAAAGCAGGCATCTTAGCAACCCTACTTGATATCCACAAATAACAATGAGCTGATGGTCCCAATTTGCTTTTGCTTCGGATCCATTAACGTTGTTGTCCCCTGTAGCCCTTCCCTACTGTTGATAGCCGGTGTGATTGATTTGTTTGTATAATTGGGTGCCTGAAAAAGAATCGCCATGAATCCGGTCTGAAAAATATACAAGCAGATTATGAAGAAAAGATTGGAACATAATGACTTGCCACTGCAATGGGCTCGTTTCTTTAACAAGAGCAACAATGGCGTAGGAGGTTAAGACTTGCCACTGCAATGGGCTCGTTTCTTTAACAGGAGCAACAATGGCGTAGGAGGTTAAAAGCTCGTGTATCTAATCTGGAGGAACCGGGTTTGATTCCCAGCTCTGCCGCCTGAGCTGTGGAGGCTTCTCTGGGGAATTCAGATTAGCCTGGGCACTCCCACACATGCCAGCTGGGTGACCTTGGGCTAGTCACAGCTTCTCGGAGCTCTCTCAGCCCCACCCACCTCACAGGGTGTTTGTTGTGAGGGGTGAAGGGCAAGGAGATTGACAGCCCCTTTGAGTCTCCTGCAGGAGAGAAAGGGGGGATATAAATCCAAACTCCTCCTCCTCCTCCTCCTCCTCCTCCTCTTCTTCTTCTTCTTCTTCATTCCAGACCACACAGCATTCAGACTTTAATTGGATTTTTTAAAAAAACTACATGTAAGTTAAAGGCTTTGTGAGCAGTCAGAAGGTGAACGGATTATTACTTGCGTGTGTGCGTGCGCATGCATGCACATGAGTGCCATGGACCACCTGCCAGAGGGGCATCTCTACAACCACCCCAGAGGGAGAACGTTAGGGTTCCCTGGCTAAGCCAGTGAGCATAGCTGTGAGGCTACCAGCAGAATGACTTGCCTTTACTTATGCCTGGGCCAAGTCAGGCAACATGGGATGCAGGGGCTTCTGGGACACGCGACCCTGCTGATCCACACTCCAGGTGGCTCGGCCAGGTGGCATCACAAGAGGAACGCAGTGACAGAGATGACTCTGTGAAAAAGGCAAACTCTATACTGGGAATCATTAGGAAAGGAATTGATAATAAAACTGCAAAGATTGTCATGCCCTTATATAAAGCCGTGGTGCGACCGCACTTGGAGTCCTGTGTTCAGTTCTGGCTGCCACATCTCAAAAAGGATATCGAAGAGATAGAAAAAGTGCAGAGAAGGGCAACGAGGATGATTGAAGGATTGGAGCACCTTCCTTATGAGGAGAGGCTGCAGCGTTTGGGGCTCTTTAGTTTGGAGAGGAGACATCTGAGGGGGGATAGGATTGAAGTCTATAAAATTATGCATGGGGTAGAAAATGTCGACAGAGAGAATTTTTTCTCTCTTTCTCACAATACTAGAACCAGGGGGCATCCATTGAAAATGCTGGGGGGAAGAATTAGGACTAATAAAAGGAAACACTTCTTCACGCAACGTGTGATTGGTGTTTGGAATATGCTGCCGCAGGAGGTGGTGATGGCCACTAACCTGGATAGCTTTAAAAAGGGCTTGGACAGATTTATGGAGGAGAAGTCAATCTATGGCTACCAATCTTGATCCTCCTTGATCTCAGATTGCAAATGCCTTAGCAGACCAGGTGCTCGGGAGCAGCAGCAGCAGAAGTCCCTTGCTCTCACATCCTGCACGTGAGCTCCCAAAGGCACCTGGTGGGCCACTGCGAGTAGCAGAGTGCTGGACTAGATGGACTCTGGTCTGATCCAGCTGGCTTGTTTTTATGTTCTTATGTTCTTATGACTCCATTAGATTAGCAGAGTGCTGAAGGCACCCAGCACAGTGGTGTGTGTGTGTGTGTATGCGCAGTGCTGCTGCAGGAATTAAGTTGCATACGGGCTACAATGTGCCCCATTCCCATATATATATATCCTATGCCCTAAGCACTGCTTGTTTGATGGTAACATGATTCGCTTGGGACAGAGGCCTCTGCTTCGTGGGACAAGGGCCCATGTTCTGACCCTCCTGTGAAAGGAAGCTGATACCACGACAGCGAACCTTGATATGTGGACGGGTGGTCTGGTGGCAGGGTTCACCCACGATTCATGACAACTACCGGGGGGGGGGTGGTCAGGGGAGAGGGCAGGAAAAAAATTAACAAGAAAAATAAGACCTCGGCTACAGACCAGAAGTTCTGACCGTTGAGCTGCTGGCAGTTACTGGAACTACCTGGGAGTGACAAGGTAGCTCTAGCAGCTGCCAGAAAATCTGTGGTACTTACCGTAGTAGATCTGGTAGCTGCTAACACTACCCTTATCATTTCCAGATTGCTCTAGGAGTCCTCAGGAACTCTGTAGTCGCAACCTCTGGTAAGTAGCTGAGGACTTATCTTCCTTTTTAATTTTCCTCCCCAGGACAATTCTGCACCTACCTTTTGGTCCCAGTTTCTACCCACCAGCCGGTTTTCAACAAGGCAAGGATGGCAATTGGCTGGAGGTCTCCCACCGTAAGCCGGCCAATGGGAACCCTTCTGACGGGGCCTCAGATGGCTTTGTACATTCATGGGTGCACTCACCCAAATCTTCTCTTTCCCAGGTCTGCGATAGAAAAAGTGGCATCCTTTGTGGAAGACGTCTGTGTCCTCTTCCATCATGGTCACGAGGACAACAGGAAGTGTACCCATCAAAATCATTGCATATGTAAGAGAATGGCCACTTGAATTCGACCGCAAAGCACACGTACTGGTAAACGCGCATGCCCCCCCGTACGGCACCACCTGCGATACTCTCTCGCTCCTTCCCAATGCAGCTCCTTCCTTCTGTGACTCTTCTGATCTCGGGAAAACTTCACTGAGCCTCTCTGGAAAAGCAAGTAATAAAACCTGCTTCTCACCCTAGGAAGGTTCCTACTGGCACGTGTGCGCTTGTGTCTTGTGCATCATTGTTATTATTTTTTAATTTAATTTTTTAAAATTTAATTTAATTTAATTTAATTTAATTTTAATAATTTTTATTTTTATTTTTATTTTTATTTATTTTAATTTTAATTATTTTAATTTTAATTTTAATTTTTAATTTAATTTAATTTAATTTAATTTAATTTTTCCATTTATATCCTGCCCTCCCCAACAGGGCTCAGGACGGCGAACAACAAAAACAGCCAGAAGACCATTTCATACATAAAAACAACCACAGATGGCGACTTCCCTCCCTCCCCCCCCCGTACCCACCGCAGGGCAATGAGGGTAACAGTCAAGTCAGTCCGGCTGGCCAGATGGGAATACCATGTTGGCCACAGTGGCAGGATGGGCAACAGTCTGTGGCCCGGGTTGTGCCCACTCAACAAGCAGTTTACGATGCCACAGTGAGCAGTTCTGCATTCCTGTTTTGCTTGTTCGTCAGTTTCTGTTTCTTTGTTTCCCCCCCCCCCCCGCAGTTCTGCATTTGTTTTGCCCCCTCTAGTGGTCAAGGTGATGCCACGCAGATTTATATCCAGCATATCTCTTTGCCTTTTTAAACTTCAGGTTTTTATTCTGGACAAACTCTGTGTGATATCCAATTGATCACTAGAGGGATCAAAAATTGTGCAAAACAGGGAAAAAACCTCTAAAGAAAGAAGAGCATAAAAATGAGGAAAATGAGAATGCAGAAAAGCCTTCGGTGCTTTGGTAAACAGTATCTCTTGTGAGATCTCTCCTGTGAACATCTCTTCCAAAGAGCTATGCTTGGAGCAACTTAGAATATTAAACATGGGGATAGGTTTTGTTCCCACACCTAAATATAATGCATTTTAAATGTATATTGATTTTTAGAAACTTATTTGTCACATCAAATGCAGACATTTTGGTGCGCATCAACTAATGCTCCAGCTAAGCTTCAGTTTTGAGCAAAATCTACATTTATCCCTAGAATAGACTTCCCTGCACTTTCGGTATTCCAAAGTGTGGTATTCAGCAAAAAATAGGCATTTTGGAAAAATCTTTACAGATTCAACATGTTTAAGCAATAGATTCAAATTTTACAAGATCTACCCAAAGATGAATCACTGACATTCAAACCAGCAGACAAAGGGGGAGCTATTATTGCCTAAACTTTATAAACAGGGCTACACAAATACACACCCCGAGCATCCATTGTTTGGGGAATTAACTGTATATTAAAACCCGCACAATACCCACACAATACACTGACTTTTTTCTCCAGCCATTTGTGAAAAATCTCATTCATACATTGGAGACTTCACAGACTTTATTAACAAAATTGAGGGTGTCGGGGCTCCTGCGCATGCGTGACTAGAGGAAAGTCGAGCTTTGAGGTCTCTCCCAGCCGGATCAAAGAAAAACCCAGATAATTAAAGAAAATACTGATAATTCACAGTGGAATTTATACAGATTGAAGAGTAAAAAGATTCCGGACAGCTGTGATGGTCAGAAAAGCCGGTGAGTTTCTTACTTTTCTTGAAAAAGCTTGTAAACAACAATCATACCACCTAAGGAATTAGCTACAAAGCAAGACTTGGCTGAGTTCATGTCTGATATAATGGGAACAATTAGGGCTTTGGAACAAACATTCCAAAAGAATTTGCTGGCAATGGGAGATGATATAAAAGAGATAAGAAAGCAACATACTTTGCTCTCTGAAAAAATGGAAAAAGTTAAAAAGCATCAGAAAACAAATTCGAAGGAGATAGGAGCTTTAAAAAGCAAAATAGCAGAAATGTCTGATAGACTTCGCAGGATGAATATACGTTTGGTGGGAATTCCACCATTGAAGGATGAAAAACAAATAATTCCTGCGATAGTCGAATGGCTGAAATCAATGAATATCGAGGCAGACGCATCTTATTTTGAAAGAGCTCACAGAGCATTCAGAAAAATGGGCAATAGACCAGCTGACATACTGATAAGATGTGACTCTGAAACTCGTAAAGAGACAATAATACAACAACTGAAAGCAATTTCTGAGCTGAAATTTGAAGATAAAAAAATCATTGTCAGAAATGATCTATCTCCAGAAACTCTGGAAATAAAGAGACTATTAACACCTTACGCCACAGCAATGTTCAAAGCTGGAAAAAAAATAAAATGGACCAAAACAACAGGGATCCTTCATCATGATGGAAATGAGAAATTAATTGCAAAAACTCCACGCCAAGCTGAAAAACTTTTATTAAAAGTTGGTGTTCCATTGCCTACTAATGTGATCCAGGAAGACAGCTCATCTTCTGAGTCTTCAGTGGAAGATATTCCTGAAGGAGCCCAAAGAAAATCAAAACGCTCAAGAAGACGAAGATAAATTTAAAGGCTTTTTCTGGCATGCAACTATTGAATGTTCTAATTAATATTTCACTCTATAAACTAATACTACTAACTAATACTTTTAACTAAAAATATTAACAGAACTGTTTAAATAGATGTAGTGTGTGAATGTTTACTAACAGCTAAACCATAACACCAGCTGGTATTATGACTTTCACAGAACTTGGACAAAAGCCCAGAACTGGAACGATAAGGGAAGTCGACAATATACAACACTGAATGTCAATAAAATTGTGTAATGATGTATCTGTAACAAAACTTTAAAGGGGGAAAAAACTCTGGGTGAAATATGACATACTTATTAAAACAATGGCTGGGGGGAGGCGGAAAAGCGGTGCAGGGGACAACAAAAAAACTCCTACATGGGTAGAGAAGTGATTCTCTTATATACCAGAAGGAGACGGGGGGGAGGGAGAAGGGAAGAGGGAAAGGAAAATGGGTACAAACTGAAATATAAACTGAAAATGCAAGCAGGGGAAAAAGGTTCACATTGTAAAAAATATGGCAGGGAATAAACTGAAAATAATTTCACTGAATGTTAATGGGTTAAATTCGGGCTTTAAGAGACATAAAGTAGCTAGATTTATAAAGCAAGAACAACCAGATCTGATCTGTTTTCAAGAAACACATAAAAAAGGGCAGACAGAAATGTTTTGATAAATATTCCAGGCTGGAAAGTTGTTGGCGAAGCAAGAACCACAGTAAAAAAGAATGGGTTAGCTATTTTAGTAAAAGAAGCTTTGGACTTTAAGTTACAAGAAATGACCACTGACACAGAGGGGAGAATGATGGTAATAAAAGCAAAGATTCAAGGAAATCAGGTAACTTTGATGAATTTATATGCACCTAATAGGAAACAGAAAAAATATTTGGAAAAACAATTTAAAAAACTCCAGAAGATATTTAATGGAGACACATTGATAATGGGAGATCTTAATATGGATCTTAGAGGACATGAGATGTTGAAAAAATGGAATGTAGTAGAAAGCTATAAGGAATTGAATAAACCAAGCCAGCCAACTTATTTCTCTAATAGACATAAAACATATACATATATAGATTATGTACTGTTAAAGAACATGAACAATTTACAGCTTATAGATATAGAAACACATAAAGAATGGATTTCAGATCACGCGCCGCTGGTGGCCAGGTTCAGAGTGACAGGTGAAGAAAAACAATATAAATGGAGATACAATAATATGATTTGGAAGGGAGAAAAAGATAGAAAAGAACTAATGGACAAAATAAAACTTTATTTCTTGGAGAATAAAAATTCAGTAACAGAAAATATACTCTGGGATGCCTCGAAGGCTGTAGTTAGAGGTTATTGCTTGGCTAGAGAGGTTAGATGGAAGAAGGAAATAAATAAGGAAAGAACAAAAATAGTAGAAGAGTTAAAACAAAATAGGTTTAAACTCTATACTAAATATGATGTAAGAATAAAAAATGAAATAAGACAATTACAAAATAAGCTAGAGGAAATAGATAAGATGGATTTATGGAAAAAGGAGATTTGGGTAAAAAACCAGTTTCAAAGAAATAATATACACTCAGTTAAAAGATTAGCAAATTACTTGAAGAAAAAAAGAGAGAAACAATGAGTAAAAAAGCTAAAAGATGAAAAGAATCAGATAATAACTGAAAATAAATTAATAAGAAAAAAATTCGAAGAGTTTTACCAAAAACTATTTGATTATGAAAGCAATATACAATATGAGGAAAAAATGAACAAAATGATTCCTCAGGAAGACAGAATAGCTATAGAAGAAAATATAACACAAGAGGAAATACTAAAGGTTATTAGAGAATTAAAAAATAACAAATCCCCCGGAACAGATGGGTTTACAGCGGAATATTATAAAGAAATGGCGGAAATTCTAGTTCCAGAACTTCAAAATTTATTTAATACAATAATAGGTGGCCAGAGAGCCCCAGATACATGGAGAGAGACGGAGATAGTGACAATCCTGAAACCAGGAAAAAATGCAACTTCAGTAGAATCTTATAGACCAATAAGCTTATTAAATCAAGATTACAAGATATTTGCAAAAATATTATCAAATAGGATTAGAAATATACTCCCTAAAACAATAGAACAAGATCAATATGGATTTGTAAAAGGAAGAGACATATGTCATCCAATAAGAAACGTTTTAAATATACTAGAGCATGGAAAGAAAAATAAATATGCTATGATAAAACTAGATGTATATAAAGCATTTGATACAGTAAGTCATGAATTTCTTTTCCAAACAATAAAAAAATTTGGATTTGGAGAAAGATTCATAAACGTATTAAAAGAAGTATATAGAAACGCTAAGGCCAAGATAAGAGTAAACGAAGAATTATCAGGAATAGTTAATATAAGAAGAGGTGTAAAACAGGGTTGTCCACTGTCTCCGGCTCTATTTGTAATGGCCATGGAGTATTTAGCAGACAGAATATGAAATAACGGAAGAATAAAAGGATATAAAATAAATAAGGAAGAAATTAAAATAAATATGTTTGCAGATGCTGTATTACTGATAACAACTAACCCTGAGGACACAATGAAAGAGTTAAAAATAATTTTAGAGGATTTTAAGAAATATTCAGGATTAACAGTGAACATGGATAAGACAGAAATATTAGGAGTGAATATAGAAAAGAAACAATTTAATAAAGAAATATTAAAGAAGAAAATCAAATACTTAGGAATCGTAATTTCTACCAGAAAAGATACGATGTATAAATATAACTATGAAAATAGATGGAAAAGAATTCAAAATCAAATAAAAAGTTGGGAAGCAAAAACCCTATCTATAACGGGGAAGATAAAAGCAGTAAAGATGTGTATATTGCCTAAAATCTCTTATTTATTTAGAACACTACCAATGGAAATTGCTAAAAAACAATTTGAAGAATGGGATAGGAAAATAAAAGCATGGGTATTTAATAAAAAAAAATGCGAGAGTGATGAATAAAATAGTATATATGCCAAATGATCTCCTAGGCTGGGGAATACCAAAAACCCAGGAATATTATGAAGCATTCCAGATAAAAAGCTTATTAGATATTAATGAAGATAATACTTCAAAATGGCTGAAATTTGAAAATGAAGTAAATAAGGGAATAGGTAACCATGAAAGGTACATTTATATAAATGATTATAAAAATGTTACAAATAAAGTAATAGGTCCAAGAAAAGTGAATATGGATATTTGGGAAAAATGGAAAAGTAAATGGATGCCTGGCATTCTGGATAGGGCCCCAGTGGGGAGCGTGACTGGAATAGAAGGCGAAAAACTTATAAGAAAATTGAAAGAAGAAGGGATACATAAGAGGTATCAGATTTAGTTCATGAAGGAGAAATTATACCATTACTAAAACTTAATAGAATTGGGTGGAGAGAGAGAATTGGCCTGGCAATAAGAGGATTATGGGAAAAATTAAGGAAATATAGAATAACAAAGGTGAATCGTAGTATAATGAATCAATGGTTTAAAGACTCCATGAAACAATGAAAGGGAAGATTATAGGAGTAGTTTACAAATATATAGTAGAGGATAAAAGAATTTATGATAAGAATGTTGAAACAAAAATGGGAAAAAGATGATTTCTTAAGGATGAAAGAAAAATAAGAATAGAAAGAATAACGGATAGTATGAAAGAAGATAAAAGATTGAAAAATATGTGGAATTAGAAAGAAAGGTTATAACTTAAATGGTACAGAACCCCAATACAGCTAGCCTATATGATTAAAAGGGAATGAGCCCAAAGTGTTGGCGCATTGTGTGGAGAAGAAAAAAGAGGAGCATATTATATACATATTATGTGGATAGAATGCAAAGTAGTGAAAAAAAAGTTTTGGGAGAATATTTTAAAATATGTAGAACTACTGGTTAAAGTAAAAATTGATGTAAATAAAGAATTATTAATTGTGGGGATAATAGACGACATTAGAGTGAATAGAAGTCTGGAACCAATGTATAAAATAATGATCAGAGCAGCACACGCAGTGTTGGCGTTGGGCTGGAAAGATAATAAAAAATGGACAGTCTCAAGATGGTTGGAATATATATATATGGGAACAAATACAGCTAGAGATATTTGAAAGACTGACAAAAATATTTTATGGAAAGAAAAAATAGAAGATATTAAGAAGATATGGACAGTGTATAAAGAATGGATTGAAGAAGCCGGATTTAACTAAGAGCCATGGAACAAAAGAATAAGAAGAATGAACCTCCTGCTACTTGCATGAAAAAAATCAATAAAGAGAAGGGGGAGGGGGGTGAAAATGGAAAAATGTATAGATGAAAGAAAAATACTAAATGTAACAAATGTATAAATACTCTATACAATAAAAATTTTATAAAAAAAACAAAACAAAATTGAGGGTGTCTTAGTTGATAGTTCCATGGGAAGGTCAACTCAATGCATGGCAGCTGTGAAAAAGGCAAACTCTATGCTGGGGATAATTAGGAAAGGAGTTGATAATAAAACTGCAAAGATTGTCATGCCCTTATATAAACCAGTGGTGCGACCGCACTTGGAGTACTGTGTTCAGTTCTGGTCGCCACATCTCAAAAAGGATATTGAAGAGATAGAAAAAGTGCAGAGAAGGGCAACGAGGATGATTGAGGGACTGGAGCACCTTCCTTATGAGGAAAGGCTGCAGCGTTTGGGACTCTTTAGTTTGGAGAGGAGACGTCTGAGGGGGGATAGGATTGAAGTCTATAAAATTATGCATGGGGTAGAAAATGTGGACAGAGAGAAATTTTTCTCTCTTTCTCACAATACTAGAACCAGGGGGCATTCATTGAAAATGCTGGGGGGAAGAATTAGGACTAATAAAAGGAAACACTTCTTCACGCAACGTGTGATTGGTGTTTGGAATATGCTGCCACGGTAGGTGGTGATGGCCACTAACCTGGATAGCTTTAAAAGGGGCTTGGACAGATGTATGGAGGAGAAGTCGATTTATGGCTACCAATCTTGAACTTTTTGATCTGAGATTGCAAATGCCTTAACAGACCAGGTGATCGGGAACAACAGCTGCAGAAGGCTGTTCCTTTCAAATCCTGCATGTGAGCTTCCAAAGGCACCTGGTGGGCCACTGCGAGTAGCAGAGAGCTGGACTAGATGGACTCTGGTCTGATCCAGCTGGCTTGTTCTTATGTTCTTATGAAGTACCTTAAGAGTAGCAATCTACACATCAAAGGAAAAGTATCAGTGTCTTGACCCACTCTAGCTATCTGACTCACTGGTAAGTCCCCCTCTGTCTCTGAGGCAGGAAACAGCGTACAGTCCTTCACTTCCAACATCAACAGGATAGTATTTTATGGTTGAGGCAGCAGTGGTATCAGTCTTGGCCTCCCCCTCCCCACCCCCCTTCCGGCCCCTCCCTCTAATAGATGGTGCCCTTCTGCCACTTGAAGGGGGCCCCTTCGGCCACCTGGCCCCCTCCCTGGCAAGATATCTGCTCTGTCCTGGGTGAGTCGAGCTTTAAACCTCAGGCTCTGCCATATGGACTTCAGGACATCAGGGGCAGAACTTCCACTTTAAATCTGGACCCAGCAGTCCGAGCCCAACGTTGAACTGCAGGGTTGGCTTGGCCAGGTCCAGCGTTCCACCCCCGAAGCTCCACCCCCAAAGCAGGCATCTTCGCAACCCTACTTGAAATCCACAAATGACAATGAGCTGATGGTCCCAATTTGCTTTTGCTTCGGATCCATTAATGTTGTTGTCCCCTGTAACCCTTCCCTACTGTTGATAGCCGGTGTGGTTGATTTGTTTGTATAATTGGGTGCCTGAAAAAGAATCACCATCAATCTGGTCTGAAAAAAAGACAAGCAGATTATGAGGGAAAGATTGGAACGTAACGACTTGCCACTGCAACGGGCTGGTTTCTTTAACAGAGAACTGCCTTAATTCCAGACCACACAGCATTCAGACTTTAATTGGATTAAAAAAAACTACATATAAGAACATACGAACATAAGAACAAGCCAGCTGGATCAGACCAGAGTCCATCTAGTCCAGCTCTCTGCTACTCGCAGTGGCCCACCAGGTGCCATTGGGAGCTCACATGCAGGAGGTGAAAGCAAGGGCCTTCTGCTGCTGCTGCTCCCGATCACCTGGTCTGCTAAGGCATTTGCAATCTCAGATCATAGAGGATCAAGATTGGTAGCCATAAATCGACTTCTCCTCCATATAGCTGTCCAAGCCCTTTTTAAAGCTATCCAGGTGAGTGGCCATCACCACCTCCTGTGGCAGCATATTCCAAACACCAATCACACGTTGTGTGAAGAAGTTTTTCCTTTTATTAGGCCTAATTCTTCCCCCCAGCATTTTCAATGGATGCCCCCTGGTTCTAGTATTGTGAGAAAGAGAGAAAAATTTCTCTCTGTCAACATTTTCTACCCCATGCATAATTTTGTAGACTTCAATCATATCCCTCCTCAGACGTCTCCTCTCCAAACTAAAGAGTCCCAAACGCTGCAGCCTCTCCTCATAGGGAAGGTGCTCCAGTCCCTCAATCATCCTCGTTGCCCTTCTCTGCACTTTTTCTATCTCTTCGATATCCTTTTTGAGATGTGGCGACCAGAACTGAACACAGTACTCCAAGTGCGGTCGCACCACGGCTTTATATAAGGGCATGACAATTGGCCATGCTGACAGGGGCTGATGGGAATTGTAGTCCAGAACATCTAGAGTGCCAAAGGTTCACCACCACGGCTCTATTGTGTTCACTAATGCACCCCTACACAGGAATGCTTGAGAATGCAGGAAGGGTGTAGCTGGCTGTTATGCATTGCAGCGTGAGTAAGGGGATTTGCCCAGACAGAGCCTTTCTAACGGCAACTATGTCCTGACTCTGAATGTGGCATCCATCTTAGCATGTACTGTCCATGGCACCTTTAGAGGGGATGGGTAGAGTGCTGTCCTAGAAACAGGCCCCCTTCTTCCACCACAGGTCTGTCTGGTGATAGGGCAAAGGATGTGACCTTCCGAGGAGCCTCCAGAGATCTTCAGCTCAAAGAAGACGAAGAGTCACCACAGAGTGCCTGCACAGCCATAACTGTGGAAGGGAAAGACCTCCTGAAGGCCTCAGAGAGGCAGTAAAAGAGTTTCATTCCCTCTTTGGTTCCAAGTTTAAGCTGTGTTCTTTAAGGTTGTATTTTGTATCTGTGTGTCCTGCTTTGACGATTGTACATCCTCCTTGGTTGACTTGACTACTTATGAATGGATACAGGGCATTGTGGGGTCTGGGAGTCCTTTTTGGTTTCTTCTGGGCCTTCTGGCCCCCATCAGTGGATGGAAGCTGAGCCACTACGCCACTGCTGCTCTTGGGGGCCCATAAGCCTTTTGGGGGCCCATAAAATTGAACCCTCATAAGCAAAGGCCTCCAAACCTGGATGCTATTACCAGGAGGCCCTCCTGGAGCCACCCTGAAAGTCTGGAGTCTCTATCTTCAAAAATGTGCAGCCTGCCTACACACTCAGAAATTCCCCATTGGCTACAATGGAGCAAAGTCACTGCAAAACAAAGAATCTTGGGCAAATTTCTTGGGGTGCCTGGAAGGGGTGTATTTTTAAAGCTAGTGACACCAAAATTTCAGGGTATCATCTGTTAACTATTCTTATGATTCCACCCAAGTTTGGTGAAGTTATGTTCAGGGGGACCAAAGTTATGGTCCCTCAAATGAGTAGCCCCCATCTCCTGTTAGCTCCCATTGAAAATAATGGGGATGGGGCACCCCCTTTGGGGGTCCATAACTTTGCTGCCCCTGAACCAAACATCAACAAATTTGGGTGGTATCGTCAGGACAGTATCTGGATGGTACCCTGAAACTTTGGTGCCGCTAGCCTTAAAAATGCGCCCCCTGCAAGCCAAAATGTAAAAAAACACTATTTTTTTAAAAACACACAAACGACCCTGAAATGTTCGCGCCCCCCCCCACGTGACCAAATAGGGGGTGCCCGGGGACATAGGGTACCCCCTGTCCCTAGGCAGGTACGCCACTGTCTTTGAGTTCTAGAGATGTCAGCAGATGCCCACAACATTCTTCCCCTCATGACTTTGGGCAAATTGGTCAGTCCCTACGCAAAGAATCAATGGACATAAATCGGCCATGAAAAATCATAACACTCAAAAACTAATGGGGGAACATTTTAACCTCCCAGGGTATTTCAGTGCTGAGCAAGTGGCACCCCTGAAACATGAATGCCTCAAAGGGAGATTACAATGAGAGGCAGATGAACTTGAGCTCATTCACAACTATAAAACAATGTATTCCCAGGACAGACAGGGGCATCGATTGCCGATCTCTTTACAGATGCTGATTTCCTGTATTGCCCGCCCCTGAGCATCTCATCCCAACCTCACTCGAGCTCGTTACAGTTTGCCTTGTGCCTCTGAAGTGTGACTCCCTTCCTGGCAACACCCCTCCCAATTTCAGGCTGGGACGCAAGGGTTTGCCACAGGGATCACCATTCCTATTTGCATCCGACAAAGGTGGCTTCGGCTTTCAAATGTTCATACCTCAAAGGACCAGGTTGATGTCTCAGGCGCTACTGGTTGGGAAAAGGGGGCTATAAATGAAAAATTATCAATGAAATTATACGACTGTGGATGACATGTATGACAATCAGAAGGCCATAGAAAAAAAGAACCACAAAACTGGGAGAGGTCATAACCCAGGGGTCATAACCGAAACAAACATGCTGAGAAACATTCTAGACCCACTGTCCCTCTCTTAAGAGGAGGTTTTATTAGTCGGATGCCGTCTATTTTAAAACTTAAATAAGGTTTGATATTGAATGCTGCATTTTAAGTCTTAATTTATTTTTACCTGTTTTACTGTTTGTTGTTAATGTTGGACACCGCCCTGAGCCCTCCGGGGGAGGGCGGTATAAAAATACAATAATAAATAAATATAAATAAATAAATAAATAAAGGACATCTAGTCCAACCCCCTGCTCAGTGCAGGGTCAGCCTGAAGCAAGTGTTTGTCCAGCCGCTGCTGAAAGGCTTCCAATGTGGGGGAACACCCCCCCTCCCCGGGCAGAACACACCCCCTCCACAGGCAGATAATTCCAATGATAAACTGCTCTTCCTATTTGAAAAGTTCCTTTCTGCCCTTGATTTATGCCCATTATTGCGAGTCGCAGCCTCTCTGGCCCCCCTCTAAGTTTCATCCCTTCAGATACTTCAAGAGAGTCCACCCCTGCACCCCCCCCCCCATGCTCACTGGGTCCTGTTCTCTAGTCCGCTTCTCTGCCTTCACAGGCAACCTGGAAGTGCACAGAAAGAGATTAACCCAAACAAAAGAGGAGGGCGGGTGTGGAACAAACAAACAAAGAACCACGAGTCCAGAGGAATACATATTTTCCCACAGGGTAATTGGAGTTGTGCCCACTGAGCCCATCATCAGTTCTGCGGACAACCTCATCACCTGCCAAAGTCAATACTTGTGCATCCCGTCCCGGCATGGCTCCAAAGGGCAGTCGGGCCTGTTGACCATTTCATCAGTTCTGCAGAAAAGCCAGCGTGTCAAGCGTCCAATCTCGGCCCTGCTCTGCAGGGTGATTTTGCAAACTCAGCAGCTGACCAGGGGCCAAAGCCCACATTGCAAACCCTTCAGGGAGGCCAGTTGGCTCAGCAGTGGAATACCCTGGGAGGGTGAAATGTTTTTGAGTGCTGTGATTTTTTCATGGCAGACTCATGTGTATTCATTCTTTTGTCCAGTTTGCCCAAAGTCCAGAGGGGCAGAGCATTGTGGGCATCTGCTGACATCTCTAGAACTCGAAGATCAACAAGGTGATGAACCTCAAATGAACAAGAGCCATCAAACCACCGCCACACAGCCCGGAAAACCCACCACAACCAGTTGAACCTACAGTGGTTTGACTGTTTTCTAGATCTGGTGATTATGGTGACCGTGGGGTTGTTAGGGTGTAGATGGGTCTAGAGTGGGCAAAATGTTTTCTGCCAGCTCTGATCCCAGAGTACGTGCCCTGCTAGACCAGACCAGGGAGGGTCCATCTATTCCAGCATCCTGCGTCACACACTGGCCAATCAATTCCTCTCAGGGTCCAACAACAGGGCACAGAGGCTGATGCCCTCCCCTGATAGGAGCATCAGAAGACCCCTGCTGGAACAGACGAGTGGTACATCTAGTCCAGCATCTTGCCTCATACCCTGGCCAATCAATTCCTCTCAGGGTCCAACAACAGGGCACAGAGGCTGATGCCCTCCCCTGATAGGAGCATCAGAAGACCCCTGCTGGAACAGACGAGTGGTACGTCTAGTCCAGCATCTTGCCTCATACCCTGGCCAATCAATTCCTCTCAGGGTCCAACAACAGGGCACAGAGGCTGATGCCCTCCCCTGATAGGAGCATCAGAAGACCCCTGCTGGAACAGACGAGTGGTACATCTAGTCCAGCATCTTGCCTCATACCCTGGCCAATCAATTCTGCTCAAGGTCTAGCAACTGGGCACAGAGGCTGATGCCCTCCCCTGATAGGAGCATCAGAAGACCCCTGCTGGAACAGACGAGTGGTACATCTAGTCCAGCATCTTGCCTCATACCCTGGCCAATCAATTCCTCTCAGGGTCCAACCCCTGCTGGAACAGACTAGTGCAGTGGTGGTGAACCTATGGCACGGGTGCCAGAGGTGGCACTCAGAGCCCTCTCTGTGGACACGCATGCCCTGAGTTCGTTATGTAGGGGGAACGGAAAATCACCCCCACACACACTCATATATCTAGGCTGGCCTTGCTTCTGAGTAAACCCTAGGGTCGTGATTCACCCATTCGAAGAGTTGCCTGGTTGCTTCACCAAGCTTACTCCCGAATAACGTACACCTCGGAGCCAGCTGTTTTTTCTAAACTAAAACCTCAGTATTCAGGTTTGTCCTGCACCCTGGGCGGGGTCCCCTCCGGGACCCCGGTTGCCAACCCATCTTCCCCTGCCCGGCAGCTGGAATCACCGGCCTCACTCCCGTTCTCCGGGGAGTGGACTAACTGAGACAGCCGTCTCAGCCACAGGATGACCCTGCCACCCACAGGTGGCCTAGGGTCCGCAGCATTCTAGGCCAGGTGAGCAGGGAAGCCTCCCTGCCCCGCCCAGCTCGGTCCTCCCTCTCCCTCCTGGCCCTTGGCACCTCTCTCTGCCCGCCGTCACTCCTCTTTGCCCTGTCCTGGCTCTCTGACTTCTTCTCCTCTTCCCCCTCTGGAGTGCTCCCTTCCAAGACTTTCCCCTGCCTGTTCCCAACTCTTTCCAGCTTTCCTCCCCAGCACACACTCCCACTCCTTCCCTCCTTCCCGTCCTCTCTCCCCTGTCTCCCGGATTTCCTCCTTCTTATCCCCTCGCCCCTTATCCCGGGGGTTGAAAACCCCGCCTCCCCGCCTCTCTTCTCTCCGTCGCCACCCTTCATCAGCCCAAGAGGGCTCAGCTGGCCCTGCTCGCCCGGTGCGGTCTGCGCCACGCTGCCGCGGCAGCAGGGCTCTTTGTCGGCCGGCTTCCTTGCCGACCGACCCACGTGTCCCTCTTCGTCGGCCGGCTTCCTTGCCGACCGCCCAACGTGACGCTCCTTGCCGGCGGGGCCTCCGCATGCCTCGCCGGCCGGAAGAGGCGCCGGGCGATCCCCGGAGCCGTCGGCGCGGTGGCGCGGCGGCTCTCGTCCAGCAGCCTCCCGCGCCGCCGGTGAGTCGTCTCCCGGCTGCGTCTGCGTCTGCGGGGTGGGGCCCAAGGCCGGGGAGGGGGTCGGGAGTACCCCCGCACCCGGACAAGGTTAAATTGCCATGTTGGCACTTTGCAATAAATAAGTGGGGTTTGGGTTGCAATTTCGGCACTCGGTCTCGAAAAGGTTCGCCATCACTGGACTAGTGGTACATATAGTGGTACATCCTGCATCACACACTGGCCAATCAATTCCTCTCAAGGTCCGACAATGGGGCAAAGTGGCTGAGCCTTTTCTTTGAAAAGAATCTCAAAAGAGCCCTGCTGGCCAAGACCAGTGAGGGTCCATCTAGTCCAGCATCCTGCCTCATACACTGGCCAACCAGTGCCTTTGGAGGTCCAACAACGAGGCACAGAGGCTGATGCCTGTCCCTGATAAGAGCATCAGAAGACCCCTGGTGGAACAGACGAGTGGTACATCTAGTCCAACATCGGGGCACAGAGGTTGAGCCTTTTCTCTGAAATGAATCTCAAAAGAGCCCTACTGGACCAGACCAGCGAGGATCCATCTAGTCCAGCATCCTGCCTCATACACTGGCCAACCAGTGCCTTTGGAGGTCCAACAACGAGGCACAGAGGCTGATGCCTGTCCCTGATAAGAGCATCAGAAGACCCCTGCTGGAACAGACTAGTGGTCCATCTAGTCCAGCATCCTGCGTCACACACTGGCCAATCAATTCCTCTCAGGGTCCAACTTCGGGGCACAGAGGCTGAGCCTTTTCTCTGAAAAGAATCTCAAAAGAGCCCTACTGGACCAGACCAGTGAGGATCCATCTAGTCCAGCATCCTGCCTCATACACTGGCCAACCAGTTCCCTTGGACGTCCAACAACAGGGCACAGAGGCCAATGCCGTCCCCTGATAAGAGCATCAGAAGACCCCTGCTGGAACAGACGAGTGGTACACATAGTGGTACATCCTGCCTCATAAACTGTCCAATCAGTTCCTCTTAGGGTCCTACAACGGGGCACAGAGGCTGAGCCTTTTCTCTGAAAAGAATCTCAAAAGAGCCCTGCTGGACCAGACCAGTGTTTTTGCTCAATGAAAAAGTGAGGTATCCTTCTAAAACTTCTTCCAAAGAAGGTTTTGACCAACAAATTGCTTTCAAAAGAGTCTTAGAATATTTTGTGTCTAACTTGCTGTCTAAGCCTGTTTCAAAATGGCTACAGTTAGGCTAATGCTGACAATTTCTCCACAGAAGGGCTGTATGTCAAACTAGGGAAAAATCCCTGAAACTCCCCCCACCTTGCTGGTTGAATGTGATGTTGGGTGGCGGTCATAATACTACAGTGGCGGTCATAATACTACAGCAAACTCTATGCTAGGGATCATTAGGAAAGGAATTGATAATAAAACTGCAAAGATTGTCATGCCCTTATATAAAGCCGTGGTGCGACCGCACTTGGAGTACTGTGTTCAGTTCTGGTCACCAAATCTCAAAAAGAATATTGAAGAGATAGAAAAAGTGCAGAGAAGGGCAACGAGGATGATTGAGGGACTGGAGCACCTTCCTTATGAGGAGAGGCTGCAGCGCTTGGGACTCTTTAGTTTGGAGTGGAGACATCTGAGGGGGGATATGATTGAAGTCTATAAAATTATGCACGGGGTAGAAAATGTTGACAGAGATAACTTTTTCTCTCTTTCTCACAATACTAGAACCAGGGGGCATCCATTGAAAATGCTGGGGGGAAGAATTCGGACTAATAAAAGGAAACACTTCTTCACGCAACGTGTGATTGGTGTTTGGAATATGCTGCCACAGGAGGTGGTGATGGCCACTAACTTGGATAGCTTTAAAAGGGCTTGGACAGATTGATGGAGGAGAAGTCAATTTATGGCTACCAATCCTGATCCTTTTTGATCTGAGATTGCAAATGCCTTAACAGACCAGGTGCTCACGAGCAACAGCTGCAGAAGGCCATTGCTTTCACATCCTGCATGTGAGCTCCCAATGGCACCTGGTGGGCCACTGCGAGTAGCAGAGAGCTGGACTAGATGGACTCCAGTCTGATCCAGCTGGCTTGTTCTTATGTTCTTATGTTCTTAGTGATTTCAACATTGAAACAATAGGCTAATACTCTACCTCAGAGCAACAACAAATATTTCCCAACTTTTACGGCTGTAATCACTGGGGTGTTGTGTAGTTTCTGGGCTGTATGGCTGTGTTCTAGCAGCATTTAGAGGGCAAAAGTACTGTCAAAATGGCAGCTGAGTCATCATTTCATACCGGTCCTTTGTTAATATGCCAAACCCATCCACCCATTGACCCATTATTAACCCTGTTGAGTTCAAGAAGCCTGAATCATAGTCATAATTAATGAAATCATTAGGGCTTCTCTCACTACTCCGAGTCTGCAACTAATCATATCAAAAGGGATGGGTCCAAGTTTTGGTTCAGTCCAAATGGTTCAACAGAGTTCCAACAAAGATTTTTTTAAAAATCCCATTTGCCATGATATTTAGGAGGATTGGTTTCACATTACACAGCATCAAGGGCAAAATAACCAAATTTCACTTGCAAGCTCTTTCATGAAGAAGAAGAAGAAGAAGAAGAAGAAGAAGAAGAAGAAGAAGAAGAAGAAGAAGAAGAAGAAGAAGAAAAAGAAGAGGAGGAGGAGGAGGAGTAGTTTGGATTTATATCCCCCCTTTCTCTCCTGCAGGAGACTCAAATGGGCTTACAATCTCCTTGCCCTTCCCCCCTCACAACAAACACCCTGTGAGATAGGTGGGGCTGAGAGAGCTCTGAGAAGTTGTGACTAGCCCAAGGTCACCCAGCTGGCGTGTGTGGGAGTGCCCAGGCTAATCTTAATTCCCCAGATAAGCCTCCACAGCTCAGGCGGCAGAGCTGGGAATCAAACCCGGTTCCTCCAGATTAGATGCATGAGCTCTTAACCTCCTACGCCACTGCTGCTGATTATATTAAAGCTAACAGAATTCCGTGGCGGTCTTTGTGTTCAGAAACCTCCTACTTTTTTGTAGTCAATGGAGATTTTAAAAGTGGGCAGCAATACATCACAAGTGCTGTCAAGATTTTATGCTTCCAACTATAGAAAGATCCATTGGGAAGGTCTCTATGTCTGAGAAGGATCTCACTGAATAATTTACTAAACTAAATTTTTCCAGTGAAAATTTTGATAATAAACTTAAGACTATAGAAGCAGAACTTAATATCTTCACAGAGAGAAGAGACTTAAAGATCTTCACAGAGAGAAGAGATGAAAGAGACTAAGAAATCTGAATTTAATAGACTTTTGACTACCCTTCGGGCTATGTTTACAACTGAATGGCACAAACTAGATCTTCCACTTGACCCCCAAATAAGGTCACTTGGCCAGATAGAACAGAAAGGGATTCTAGTTCACAGATTTTGGGATCACATCTGAGGACTCTGCCAATACCTCATGGGAAGAATGTGATACCCGTACCTTTCCTGATAGAGCAGCTAAGCAACGCTCTAGAACAGCGATGGCGAACCTTTTCGAGACTGAGTGCCCAAATTGCAACCCAAAACCCACTTATTTATCACAAAGTGCCAACACAGTAATTTAACCCGAATACTGAGGTTTTCATTTAGAAAAACGGTTAGCTCCAATGCGTGTGTTACTCAGGAGTAAGCTTGGTGGTAGTCGATGGCTTTGCTTTGAAGCAACTGTGCAACTCTTCCAACGGGTGAATCATGACCCTAGGAGGGTTTACTCAGAATCAAGCCCCATTGCGAGCAACTGAGCTTACTCCCAGGTAAAGGATCATGCTTTAGTTCTTCGCATGAAAATCAGTGGGGTTTAACAATGCTTAACAGGGTTACCTACACTACTTCCCGAAAACCAAGTCTTAGGTTTAATGCTAATAATCAAGCCCAGCGGCCCAGGCTGCTGGGGGGGGGGCACTCTGATTGCACGTGCCCACAGAATGGGCTCTGAGTGCCACCTCTGGCACCCGTGCCATAGGTTCGCCATCACTGCTCTAGAAGGAGGTGGAAAACTTAGTTATGAACATTTCTTCCAAAGAGCTATCCTTGGAGCAACCTAGACTATTAAACAAGGGGAAAGGTTTGGTTCCCACACCTAAATATAATGTGTACATTGCATTATATTGTATATTGCATTACATGGCGTATATTGCATTACATAGAATGTATATACACATTCTCATTCCACTTTTGATTGTATTGACCACAAGCAGCTCTGGGAAGCACTGAGAGAGGTAGGAGTGCTTATAAACCTAATCGAATTGACCAAATCACTCTCTGACAACCAAGAAGCCGCAGTGCGAACCAGGTATGGGGACACACAGACTGATTCAAGGTCAAAAAGGATACTAGACAAGGATGCCTCCTCTCTCCTTTTCTGTGCAACCTCTATGCAGAAGTGATTGTGAGGAAGCTGGACTTAAATATTGGGGTGAAAATTGGTGGAAGAACCATCAGCAACCTGACGTATGCAGATGATACAACCCCAATGGCTGAGAGTGAGAAGGATTTGAAGAAACTGGTAGCGAAACTAGAAAACAAAAAACAAAAAGATGGGACCTCACCTAAACATCAAAAAGACCAAGATCATGACCACTGCCAACAAAGAAGTCCATGTTAAAATCAACAACCTAGAAATAAAAGTGGTTGACAGCTTCATTTCCCTTGGATCCCACGCCCATCTTAATGGCGGCTCGACAAGTGATGCTTAGCCCTTCGGCGCACAGCCGTGGTGAGTATGGACCAACTATGGAAGTGCAAAGATGTCTGAATCATCACCAAACAAAGACTGGTAACAGCCATCACGTTCCCAATCATGACATTTCGTTGTGAGACATGGATACTGTCAAAAACAGTTAGAAGAAAAGTGGACATCTTTGAGCTGTGATGTTGGAGAAGACTGTAATGTTGGAGAAGACAAATCCCATGGAAAGCTAGAGTCACCAACAGAGCTGTCCTGGAGCATATTAACCCAGAGATGTCCCTGGAGGGCACAATCACTGGACAGAAGCTGACCTACTTCAGACAGGTAAGAAACAAACAGAAAAAGAACCATGAGTCCTGAGGAATAGATATTTTCCAAAAGGGTAGCTGGGAGTTGTGCCCACTGACTGAGCGTACCATCGGTTCTGTGGAAAGCCTCATCACCGGCCAAAGTCAATACATGCATCCAGTCCCGGCATGGTTCACACGGGCAGTTTGGTCTTTTGACCATTTCAACAGTTCTGCAGAAAAGCCAGCGTGTCCAGCATCCATTCTTGGCCCTGTTCTGCAGGGTGATTTTGCAAACTCACCAGGTGACCACTGGCCAAAACTGACCCCTCCCTCCCGCAACTCGCAGCAGCTCTGCAGCGCTGAACTCCTGGAGGTGGTGGCTACTGACTTCTGGCCAAAGCATTGCCTGAATCTAGCCAGGGGTCTGCAACCTGCAGCTCTCCAGATGTTCATGGACTACAATTCCCACCATCCCCTGCCAATTGGCCATAGTGGCAGGGGCTGATGGGAATTGTAGTCCATGAACATCTGGAGAGCCGCAGGTTGCAGACCCCTGATAGACCCAGCCCTAAAGCTACAAATATGGGTCATACATTCGATGTGGTTCATGATGTGGTCCTCTGGGATGCCTGGGGGAGGTCCCTACAGATGAAGCCACGGAAGGACCAGGGTGGGTTTGGGATTCTGCTCAGTAGAGGGGCTGCTACAGTCTCCGGGTCAACAGGCAGCAGAGTTCTCAGTGGGAGTCAAACGGGCATTCAGCCAAGTCCTCCTGCTCTGTTATCTCGCTGTCTGTCTCAGATGACCACAGGATGGATCTGCCCCTGACCCTGGTGTGAGGGAGTTCAGCATTGTGAGTTCCTGGCTCATCTTTATTTGTTTTCTGGGGAATTTGGTCCCTGGGTTTGGCATCTGATGCTGTTCCCTCCTTGACCTTTCCAGCAGAGGTCTTGCAAACATCAGGGTGCATAAATGCCAGAGGACATTCACAGCTTTCTCAGATTGCTCTCCACTGGACAGAGGGACCAGAGTTTGCAATTGGACATACAGGTGAGTCCTCGATCTTTCTCTGTCGTTCTCCGTGGGAAATAGGTTGAGCTCTTAATGGAGCACGGAAATGTCATTTGTAGTGCAGCTCAAACTCTGAGCTGGATGGGAGAGCAGGGGAGATTTATTTTATTTTATTTGCAGTGGTAGGGATAAGAGAAGAGATACTTCAGGTTACTGCCTAAGGGATTCCTTCATTTGTGCTAGTTTATTGTATTCTGTTCATAGAGGACTGAGGTGCAGAGAATGTCTTCCGTTAGAGATGGCCTGGGGGTATTGCAACTGGAATCAGGACGTCAAGGGCTGGGTCCCTCTGTAGTTCCCGGAAGTATTGGAGGTCCGAGGAGGTCATTGCAATCTCCGCATAGGGAGCAAGACCCTTTCTTAAGGCCAGATCTGTTCTTTGAGAAACTTCGTCATAATTATTTGCATCCCTGAAGTTTGTATTCCTGAGGCACAGAAGAGGCCCCGTGAGACGCAAGAGAGCTTTGCGATGCCAAGTTCTTCTCCAGCCCAGCCTGAAGAGCTCCCTGCCTGTTCCTTCTTCACAATCAGAGCAGTGGATGCCCCTTACCAGCAACAGTGACAGTCTGTTCCCAAGCTGCCAATTTCAACTTGGTTATTTTCGTTTTCCTCCTGTTTTTCTCCCCGTATTTTCTTGTGTGGTTTCCTGTTTTTTTCTGCTGAGTCCTTTTCTCTCTCCTAGGTAGCTTCTGTTGCTTTTGCATAGTTTTTATCACAACTCTTCTGCCTCGCCCTCCTCTCAGCGGTCTACTCGAGGGAGAATATTGATGAGGCCGCAGCAACAGAATGCTTGAGCCGGGTTTGAGCTCTTGTGGCTTTCAGGGGTTCATTTTGAAAGTTTTCAAGTACCTGGGTTGTTTAACTTTTTAAAACTTTAAGATACCTGTTTCTTTCAGAGTTTGAAGATCCCTGATGTTGCCCCTCCTCCCCGATCTCCTCGCCACCCCCCCCCCAGCCATGAACTTTCATCTGCCTCCAGACATTTGGGGGATGAGGAGAGGGAAACCCTCAGCTAGGTCTCTCTCGCTCCTTTCTCCTACCTTGTGAAGCCCACGTTTACAAGACATGGCGTCCAGGCCTCCTCTCCCCTGCCTAGGGTAGCATTTTCACGTGGATGATCTTACACTCTGCCTTGCTTCTACTTTCCCCCAGCCAGGTACTTGGTAACTACACTTCCCAGAGTCCCTTGCACTTGGGGGGAAGTTGAAGCCATGTTCAAGTCCCTTGGTTGGGGAAGGAGGAATGGCCAATGCAGGAGAAACATCTCTTGTTCCCACCCCATGAACCCATGAAACTGTGCTTCTGGTTGTCCTCTGCAAGGAGGGGGATGCTGGGATGGATGGACCACTGGTTTGGTGGTGGTCTTCTTCTTGTTTTCTGCAGTCCAGAACCAAAAGGGAGGACCTGCAGCGTCATTTCCAACCAAGATGCTTCCTGTGAATTTCAATCTGAATGCTCCCTTCACAGGAGAAGGACCAAGATGGGACCCAGGACCCTTTGCGGCCTCTTCCTCTGCCATCTGATCTGGCTGTCCTGCGGCAGCCCTGTGGAGGTCGTGGAAGGGATTGCGCCCACCGACGGACCGGAAGACCTGAACTTCCTGAAAGCTGAATACATCCAAGTTCGGGATACATTGTGCAACAACGATTGGACCCCCTGGGGCTTTTACTGCTACAGGTACTTCGATGGCCCCAAGTCATTCAGTGATGCAGAGGTGAGACTCAATACTTTGCCAAACTTGCTTCCCTTTTATTTGCTTGCTTGTTTATTTATCTAAACCCCCTTCACCATCAAAGGGCTCAAGGGATATTAATGAGGCTGTAATGGGTGAAGCCCGCTCTAGCCAGAGGACAAGGCCAAAGTCCAGCTGGCATCCCTTCCCAGGAGGAGGAGTGCCCATGACACACTTGGTTCTCTCTCAGGCTCTGATGGCATCCGCTTACTGCCCCGTTCCTCTCAAGGGGATTTGGGAAGCCCCTCCATTTGCCAGGTTTTCTCTTTCCCGCAGGGCGAATGCCAGAGTTATAGTCGCTATGGCCACCTTTCGTCCATCCACAGCAGTGATCATAGGGCCTTCATTCATGGACTGGTCCAGAATCTTGAACAGTATGTGTGGATCGGATTGCAAACTTTGACTGGGGTGAGTTCAGAGCAGGTCTCCGCAACGGCCCCAGTCCCCTGTCCCTGTGCTTGAATTTTGCCCGTTCCACTAATCCATCACAGCTGCCTCCAACTCAGCAGACAACACTGAAGGCAGAACGGGAGCGACAGCCACGGGCACTGGCAGGCAGTCCACGTTTGTCAGAGGGAGTCCACATCCCGGCGCCCCCTCCCTCCCTCCCTCCTTCCCTCCCTGCATGTGTGCAGCTGACGCCTGACTTCATATCATATCAGCTCAGCCTGCTGGTGCCATGTACAAAACTCATACCCACTCAGCACCCCTGTGAGTGGCAACCTCCATGTTGGGAGTTCGATGAGGATTCATCGGCATGAATGTTGCCTGCGGCCTGTCCATTATGGGGTCTAGTGTGGCTCCCAGTGGGTGAAGCCCGCCCAGTACAGGTCTCCACCATCACTGACCAAGTGCAATGAGGAATGGCCAAGTGCAATGAGCTCTTCTCCCCCCACCTCCCTCTGCCAATAATTGAGTAGGGGGTTCTTTAGAGTGGGAGGATTCTGCAGGATCTCCCTCAGGCAGCCGGGGTGGGGGGGCCCCTGAGTGAGTATGTCGCAGTTCCCATCCCAGAACCTGAAGTCAGGGGCCACAGGGAAAACGGGATTCATGAGGCATATGGCCACCTCTGATCACCCTATGCATTTCCCCTGTAGTTTAGGGCCAGATTTGGGGCATATGGATGTCCCCCCATGCCTGGTGTGCCAGTCCAGTGGACTCTCTTGTAGCCCCACTGTTGTCTTCTGAGTGCTGTATTGTTCCCCCCTCAGTGCGATGGTTGGAGATGGACCAAGGGCAGCTCCTACAACCCACGAATCGCCTATTGGGCTCCAGGGCAGCCCCAAAACTGCCACACCTCCAATCACTCATGTGTGCAGCTGACGCCTGACTCAAGTAAGACCCTTGAATGTAGAGATCATAGAAATCACTGTCTCAGGCACTTCTTCAGTCTTCTCGAGGCCTTAATCCACTCTTGTTGTTTGCTTCTGCGCCCGCCCATCCATCCACCGCCAGTGACTTCATATCAAATGACAGCTTTCTTATTTCATAAGGCAATTTTCCCCTGGTTCACTTTTAATGCACAACAACAACACAATTGTGGCATTCTTCCTTCCCTGCCTCGGGCTGGGCCCGGTCAACCGTCCCACCTTCCCTTTCTGGGGTGATGTTCTCCCCGTCTGTGGCCCCGGTCTTAGGGGGCCATGAAAATGTCAAAGATTTTAGCCACAGGTTGCTGGTAGCCCTGGCCCCTGGGATCAAGCTTCCTGTACTGCAGAGTCTCCCCTTTCCCAGCAGCCTGGCCCCAGCCTTTCTCTCCCCCCTCACCTGTAGCGCTCGGCCAGGGGGCTGCCACTTCCAATGCCTTTCCTCCCTCTACAACTTTCCACCAAGTCTCTAGCTGTGTCGGCTCCTTGATCCACCCTTTCTCTGTGGCTATGTCTTTCCCCTTGCTTTCTGTCACCTCCCCCGTTCTTGCTCTCTTGGGGTCTTGTTTACTGCTTTCCCACTCTCGCCCTCCGTTGTCCGCACCTTTGTTCTCCTCTGCTCACTCTCACCTCCACCCTCTCCAACTCCTTCCCTCCTCTCGGAGCCTCACTCGCCTGCCACGCCCCCTTTAAATAGGCCTGCATGGCCTTCTGGGGCGTCCCGCAGTTGCGGCGAGGTCCTGGCTGCCTCGTGCCCCGCATTGCCCCACCCTCCTTGCAAAAATCTTGGCCTCCCAATCCGTTCACCTCTGCCCCGCCCCCTTGACAATCGGCTGGCCTTCGCCTCCGGAGGCCTCCAGGCCACCCCCGGACAGCAATATTACAGCCTTTACAGATTGTTAATGGACTGTGTGCTTCTCCTTTCATCACCAATTTTACCTTTGAAAATACTATGCGAAATAGATTTTCCATTTTCCTTCGAATTCTTGATTCATTCTGGATGGGTTCACACCAGAGGCGAAGCTCCGAGGGGACGGTGGGGGGTGCTGTGTGCAACGCACCGGTCATGTGTCCCTGTGGGGGTGTGATGAGGCCATTCTGGGGAGGATGGGGTTGGACTTTGGCATGGCAGGGGTGGAAGAAGTGTTGTTGCGTATTCTCTTGCTTTGTTTTCTCCAGTTCTCTAAGCTCGGACAATCTTCTGCTTTCCGTTTTGTTGCAAATGCTGTTCTGGCAAATGTGGCTAAGTATCCAAAGTTTCCTGAGATATTCTCTGGCAACCTGCCTCCTTCTTGGCTTCCATAGCAAATTTAATTTTTAATATTTTATTTTAAAAAATCATTCTGCATGTATCTCTTTTCAGAAGGATATGTTGTCATCAAAGCTTTGCATCCATTCACTGATATAGTTCCTTTTACTGATATATCCATTTACTGATATCGTTCTTCATCTTCTTTGTTATGGGGTTTCACATTCATCATCATCATCATCATCATCATCATCATCATCAATTTAATTTGTACCCCACACTATTCCCAAAGGGCTCAGGGCACCTAACAACATAAGAAAATAAAATCCATTTTAACATGATGACTAGTAAATACATAAGACTAAAATAAAGTCAAATTTCAGATGGTGACTTAACACTACAAACCTAACAATATACTAATAGTAATAACAGCAGCACTATTATAATACACAACAACATACATCAAACTAGATCTAGATTATCAAATACATCAACAGCTAAAACAGTATATTAATGGTACAGTAATAACAGCATAGTCATCAGCATATCAGAAGATCAATATATAAGCAATACCAAATAGTAATATACCAATACATGCAGTGAAACTTTACATATTCGTGCTAATAAGCATTATTTATGCTGCCAAATGTCCTTTTCAAATTCTGTCAATCCTCTTACACCTGTTCTTGCTGAGCTGATATTCCTTTCTTCACCTGGAAAGTATTTGGAAATATAGTAGCCACTGTATCTTTCTGCCATCATCTGTTATTTTTTATCTGGATTTAATTTCTTCTTGATAGGTTAAACTTTGATAGGTTAGAAAATCTTGTTTCTGTCTTAATAAGCCTCTATAGGTGACATATTGTTGATATTGTGTATACACTCTGATTTTTAGCACTTGGTTTTCTAATGGTGCAAGGTAATTTTATTCATAGTGCGTTGTGTGTTTACTGTGTTCTTTTTTTCCTCAAACTTTGTAATCTGTCTTGGATCTCAGCAGGGCAAGCAAAGTATAAATGAAATAAGGAAATGAATACATTGTTCTATTGCCTTGAAGGAAAGTCTGAAACCAACCAAATCGGACTCTAGTCCTTGGAGGGCCAGCTGCAACTCAGCGATCTGGAAGAAACCTCCACTATGTTCTTACTTCCATTGTTTTAGATGGGTCGGATCAGAAATGGCCCGGTCTTGTAGATGGCGGTTGGTGATTTCAAGTTCTTCTTCCAGGGAGGCATTTGTGTAGCTCCATTCATTCTCCCCTCTTCCAGAGGATTGACAAGAGTCAGTGGGTTGTGTGAAACATGGAATCGTTGAAACTGAGATGCTGAGGGAAAACTCAGGCACCCAGACAAATATGCAGGGTCTGTTCTTCCAGAGAAGCTGTTGCTACCAGAGAACAACCAGGATTTTTCCTTGGACTGACTCACTTCTCTTTCTTTTTACAGAATTATTAAGCTGGGCAGATGGAGATTGTAAGATCACGACTGGATACATTTGCGAAATTCCTGTGCATTCATCCTGAAAGGGACAATCATCTTTGGGGAGGGGGGTCTCAGAAATCAGGAGCTCGAGACCATCCCGATTATACCCTCGCCCCCAGAATCCCATTGATTCTCTGCCCAATGCACTCTTTACTGTCCTTTGCTTGTCTATGTTGTTTTACTTGATCCATATTAAATTCCTACTGATTTGTGCATCTGGTGACTTCGTACTTCTGTCTCCTTGTGAGAAACGGGTCAATGATAATAAGGGTGCCCTTTGAGAGGAACATGGGTTCCCTGTTGCAGCTGAGAGACCCCTCCGTAGCAGACCTAGTTTCAGATCTCAGTTTGTCGCTGCCTGTTTACACGCTTGTGGTCTCCTTCACATTAAGAGTACATTCCCTTTGGGCTGGGTTCTCCATAACGTTCATGTTTTCCCCTTTCTCAAACTCACAAAGCCTCAGATCAGAGAATCTCCACGGCTTTCGAAACCTTTGGAAGTGCAAGTTTTCCTCTCGCTTCATGGGGAAAAAAGCAAAGCAAGACAGCATGCATTTGGGTTGCATTTGACTTTCTTGCTTTTTCCCACCTTCCCCACTCATTCAACAGCAGTTTGGGGCAGCAATTCAGGGCAATTGGAAGAGCTTTCTATCGCTGAGGCAATAGACTAGCAAAATAAAGCTAGACGCAAGACAGTGGACACACACACACTCACATACAAGAACAAGCACACAAAGACAGCAGAGAGCAACCTCCCCATCTGGAAGTTGCACAGAGAGAATGGGTGGGTAAAATGGCTGATTGGCTCCCATCCCCAGGTATATCGAGCTGCTCAGATCAGCTGGAAGTCATACCGGACATGGCTGTGGAATGTGCTGCTCTGTTGCGAGCTTGTGCAGGTGTGTCTCCTTTGGGGCACTGTACCTTTAAGGTTGGGACGAAGCCATTGTCTAAGGTACAGAACAGTCAATGCTCCAGCAATCCCTGTCTTGACATCCATGCATATGCCTTTTCCTAGTTGCTACTGTTCCGTCATCCTCCGGGGAACTATACCTGCCGTAGTATCCCTGTGAACTGGGATCTCGTGCTTGCTGGAGGCCAGGTGTTAACAGTTATGTAGCCACAGTTTCTCCCACTAATTGCAGTTGAGAGAAGAAATTGTGGGACCTGGTTTGTTTAATGGGAGTGGCCAAAAATAGGAAAGCAGCTATGCCTCCAGCCCACCGGCCTCAGCTTCCATACACTGACAGGGGCCAGTAGGCCCAGAAGAAATCAAAAAGGACTCCCAGACCCTGCAATGCACTGGATCCGTTCACAAGTAGCACAAAAGACAAGTCAACCAAGAGGGATGTAGAATCATCAAAGCAGGACACACAGATACAAAATACAACCTTAAAGAACACAGCTTAAACTTGGAACCAAAGAGGAAATGAAACTCTTTTACTGTTTGTCTGAGGCCTTTGGGAAGTCTCTCCCTTCTACAGCTAGGGCTGTGCTGGCTCTCTGTGGTGATGTCCCCATGACTCTTCACCTTCTTTGGGTTGAAGATCTCTGGAGGTTCCTCAGAAAGTCACCTTGTCCTCTGCCCTGTAACCCTGTCACCAGAAAGACCTGTGTAGAAGAAGGGGGCCTGTTTCTAGGACAGTCACTCTAGTAATCCCCTCTGTGGAGAAACTTTGAGAAAAGCCCTCCAAAAAGAAAACCAGAGCTCACTCAGCCCTTTCTGACCCAGTCCTCTTCACTGCTTCTCCTCTCTGCTGCTTCCAGAGACTGATGGAAGGGGGTGGAAGATGCTCCCTTAGATGGGACCACTTCCTTAGCTGGTGAACAGATATCCTCTCGCACTGAGGATACCCCTCAGGGAGGTGCAGGGGCACCTTGTAGTAGGCAATTCAATCATTAGGAAGGTAGAGAGTTGGGTTTGTGAGAGGCATGATGACCACATGGTGACTTGCCTGCCTGGTGTGAAGGTTGTGGATGTCACACTTCATCTAGGTAGGATGTTAGACAGTGCTGGGGTGGAGTCAGCTGTTGTGGTCCACATTGGCACCAACGCAATTGGGAAATGTACCCTGTAATTTCTGGAAGCTAAATTTAGGCTGCTAGATAACAGGTTGAAGTCCAGAAAAAGATTAAAACAGAAAAATCTTGGATTATTAAAGATTGGGTGCTTAGAAATACTGATTGTATTAAAGAACTAAAGGAGGAAATGAGACAATTCTGGACAACAAACAAGAACTCTATTGGAAATAAAGGTGTCATTTGGGATTCACATAAGGCCACAATGCGAGGCTACATCACAAGTACTGCAATTAAGAAAAATAGACAGAAAAGAGAAAAAGGGGACTAATTGAAAAAGAATTAGTTGAATTAGAAAAACAGTTAGTTAAGAAAGGAAGCAAGAAAAGAGCTATTCAGAACAGAATACAAAACTATAAAGATCAACTAACCTTAATGACAACAGGTGAAGTAACAAAGAACGCTATTAATTTTAATAGTAAGTGTCAGCTTTATGGAAACAAACCAGGTAAATGGCTAGCTAAGAAAATTTTAAAAAGGGCAGAAAATAGATTGATAACTCAAATTTCAAAGAATGCTAGAATAGTGAGCAAATAAGAAAGATAGTGAGAGAATATTATGAAACCCTCTATAAGGAAGAGAAAGTTGAAAGGGAAGAAATTATAGAATATTTCAGTAAAAACTCCCTATTTAAGATTCACCCAGAAGATCTTGATGTTCTAAACAAGGAAATCACAAAAGATGAAGTTAAAAAAACTGTTTTGAAACTCAAAAATAAATCTCCAGGGTCAGATGGCATTACGGCAATATATTATAAATCCTCTATAGATGAATTGTTAGATTCCCTTACCGTAATTATAAACGAAGTATTTGAAGGAATTTCAATACCTCCATCCTGGCAACAGGTCAATATTTCCTTGATACCTAAAGTAAAAGAGAACACCCCAGAAGCAAAAGATTTTAGGCCAATTTCCTTGCTCAATATCGACTATAAAATCTACACAACAATACTGAGTGAAAGACTAAAAAACATATTAAATAAATATATTAATTTAGATCAATCAGATTTCCTTCCTGGAAGGATAATGAGTAAGAATGTAAGAACCATGATCAATGTAATCGAAATGGGTAAACAAAAAACACAATCCCCAGTAGCGATCGTTTGCTTTGATGCAGAGAAGGCTTTCGATCACGTTAACTGGGATTTTTTGTTAAACACACTAAAGCAAACCGGGATTACAGGAAACTTTTTCGAGGGGATAAAAACCATATATACTCAGGGACGTAGGTATAGATTTTTATGGGGGAGTTCAGGGGTGGGGCCACACCCCCACCCTCCCCTAGGGCATGGCCACGCCTCCCCAAGTCCCGCCCCTGGCCTAGCGCTTATAAAAGCTGCTCTCCTAGGTCGGGGATGGCAGACTCCCCTGCCCTGCCCTCCCCTGCCCCTCCCTTCTGGGCAGAGGCATAGAGGGAAAATGGAGCCTGGTGCAAAATCTGAGTTTTGTGCCCCCCCGGGCAGCCTCTGTGATGCTGGAATCCATCCCCAAACAGCATCACTTTCAATGGTGTTTAAACTAGAGAACCCAAATTCTCCTTTTAAATGCACCTTAAAGGGAGAATCTGGCGTCCCTAGTTAAACAACATTGAAAGTGATGCTGTTTTGGGGTGGATTATCCCCCACCCTGAAACAGCATCACTTTCAATGTGGCGTAGTGGTTAAGAGAAGAAGAAGAAGAAGAAGAAGAGTTTGGATTTATATCCCCCCTTTCTCTCCTGCAGGAGACTCAAAGGGGCTCACAATCTCCTTGCCCTTCCCCCCTCACAACAAACACCCTGTGAGGTGGGTGGGGCTGAGAGAGCTCCCAGAAGCTGTGACTAGCCCAAGGTCACCCAGCTGGTGTGTGTGGGAGTGCACAGGCTAATCTGAATTCCCCAGAGAAGCCTCCACAACTCAAGCAGCAGAGCTGGGAATCAAACCCGGTTCCTCCAGATCAGAGTGCACCTGCTCTTAGCCACTGCTCTTAGCCACTACGCCACTGCTGCAGGTGCATTCTAATCTGGAGGAACCGGGTTTGATTCCCTGCTCTGCCACTTGAGCTGTTGAGGCTTATCTGGGGAATTCAGATTAGCCTGTGCACTCCCACACATGCCAGCTGGGTGGCCTTGGGCTAGTCACAGCTTTTCGGAGCTCTCTCAGCCTCACAGGGTGTTTGTTGTGAGGGAGCAAGGGCAAGGAGATTGTGAGCCCCTTTGAGTCTCCTACAGGAGAGAAAGGGGGGATATAAATCCAGACTCTTCTTCTTCTTCTAAACTGAAGACCTCAGATTCTCCCTTTAAATCTATGCCAAAGGGGTTGGATTTAAAAGGAGAATCAGGGGAAATTTGGGGGGTGCCTGCTGTCAGGGGTGCAATTGTTAAGCTAGCAGCACCAAACTTTCAGGGTATCTTTAGGAGTCTCTCCTAATGATACCACCCAGGTTTGGTGAAGTTTGGTTTAGAGGGTCCAAAGTTATAGACCCTCAAAAGTGTAGCCCCCATCTCTTATTAGCTCCCATTGGAAACAATGGGGGATGGGGGCACCCCTTTTGGTAGTCCATAGCTTTGGACCCCCTGGACTAAACTTCACAAAACCTGGGTAGTATCAATAAGATACTCTGCTGATAGTACATCCCAGGTTTGGTGAAGTTTGGTTCAGGATGTCCAAAGTTATGGACCCTCAAAGATGTAGCCTTCATCTTCGATTAGCTCCCATTGGAAACAATGGAGGATGGATCACCCCCTTTGGGAGTCCATAGCTTTGGACCCCCTGGACCAAACTTCACAAAACCTGGGTGGTATCAGTAAGAGACTTTCCTGATGATACCTGCCAGGTTTGGCAAAGTTTGGTTCAGGGTGTCCAAAGTTATGGGCCCTCAAATGTGTATCCCCCATCTTCTATTAGTTCCCATTGGAAACAATGGAGTATGGGGGCAGCCCCTTTGGGAGTCCATAACTTTAAACCCCCTGAACCAAATCTCACCAAACCTGGGTAGTATCATTGGGAGAGTCCCCCAAACAATCCCTGAAAGTTTGGTGCTGCTAGCCCAAACGATGCACCCCCTGCAGGTCACAAACCTAAAAAGCACTGAAATGTTTTAAAAACCCACAAACGGGTGGGCGGAGCTTCTGACATGAATGGGGGGTTCAAACCTGAGAAACCCCCCCTTACCTACGTCCATGTATATGCTAAACAAGAAGCTATAATTAAGATAAATAATAAATAGAACATTTTCAAATTTGCAGAGGAACAAGGCAAGGATGCCCCCTGTCCCCACTATTATTCATTTTAACTTTAGAACCCCTCATAAGAATAAACACAGACCAGAAAATAAGAGGATTAAGCTATAAGGGGTCCAATTATAAAATACAGGCTTATGCAGATGATATTGCCTGTATTTTAGAACACCCATTAGAAAGTATAGAACACCTGATGGAACTAATTAAACAATACGAAAAAGTTTCTGGATTCAAATGAAATAATGAGAAAACCAAAATACTTGCTCAAAATATGGATAAAGTGAAGATTAAAAAATTGGAACAAAAAACACAATTTAAGATAGGGAAAAATTAAGTATTTAGGAATAGTAATGGAAAATAATAATAATAATAAGCTAATTAGTAACAATTATAATCTGGCCTGGACCTCTCCCTTTAACCTCTCCCTTTTGAGTAAAATTGCACTTAGATTTATGGAGGAGATGTCGATTTATGGCTACCAATCTTGATCCTCCTTGATCTGAGATTGCAAATGCCTTAACAGACCAGGTGATCAGGAGCAACAACCGCAGAAGGCCATTGCGTTCACATCCTACATGTGAGCTCCCAAAGGCACCTGGTGGGCCACTGCGAGTAGCAGAGGGCTGGACTAGATGGACTTTGGTCTGATCCAGCTGGCTTGTTCTTATGTTCTTATATTCTCATGTTCTTATGGTAAAGATGGTAGTATTACCAAAAATGATATTTTTATTCCAAAACTTACCATTAATTTCATCGAAAAATACTTTCAAAATTTGGGAAACAGATATTAGAAGATTTTTATGGGGAGGCAGGAAACCTAGGATAAAGTACAAAACACTAATAGAACAAAAAGAAAGGGGCGGCTTTGCATTGCCGGATTTACGCCTGTACCATGACGCGGCAGCCCTATCATGGGTAAAAACTTGGGTTAATTTAAAAGAACACAATATATTGAAAATTGAGGGCTATAAGATGCATAATGGCTGGCACAACTATCTTTGGCCTCTACAAACAAATAAGAAGTTAGGAGATAACCCCTTTAACCAGCATGTGATACGAAACGCATTATTGAAAACCTGGAATAAATACAAAACAATATTTTACATAAAGATTCCTAACTGGATCTCCAGGATGGAATCATTACAGATCCAAGACAGAAATAGTAGAATGAATTGGCCTACATATAAGGACATCCTTATCTCTTCCCAAAGTAATACAACAATGAAACAAAGAGATCAAATTCTATTTGAACAACACCCCTGTCATTGGTACACTTACACTCAACTAGTAAGCTGTTGGGAAAAAGATGAGAAAAGTTGGGGTATTAATAATAAACAAAAAAATCTAGATGTAATACTTCAAGGGAATAATAATAAAGTAATTAGAAAACTATATAAACGTTTATTATTACAAACAATTGAGACAGAAATTATTAAACCCTATATGGTTAAATGGGCCCAAAATAACAGAGATATAATACTATATTCCACATGGGAAAGATTTTGGGGGAGCATTTACAAACACTCCTTCAACACAGATATTAGAGAACACATGATATTAGAGAACATATGATATTAGAGAACACATGATATTAGAGAACACAAGAGAAGTCTCTGGAACCAGCAGAGAGGAGTAGCAGTGGAGAAGAGAACTGGGCCAGAAAGTAGCAGTGGATGTAGTCGGCCCACGTGGTCAGCACAATAACGAGACGAGACGCGGAGATAACATCTGGTGGAGATCGCCAGCAGCGGGAGCGCGGAGGTCCGTGTTCCTAGCGAATCTCCCGCGTGCTGGTTCCTGGCACCTTTTATTATGATTCTATCGGGGGCGTGTAGAGGGGAGGAACGGAGAGGGTTCCGGGAGAGCGGGAGGTCGGGAGATCATCATGTGATGCATGATCTCACCTGGCTACGTGCGGAGAGGAGCGTAAGCGTCTGAGCCTAATCCTCACCTGGGGGCAAAACCATTGTTCCTGCGCCCGGTGACTGAGCCAGACAGTTCATGACCCGTGACTCATAGGGGGATGAGGAGTGGGGGTGCGGTGCGACCAGAAGGCTGTAGGAGCGTAGGTGTTCCAGCGCTTCGACCACGGTGCTGCTGGGTCAGCGGTGCATTACTACATCTCCTCCTTTTTTACATTTTAGAAGGGAGGCCGAAATGCTGAGGGGCGATTTAGGGGGACGCTTGTCCCCTCCGCTGTTTGGTCGAGTTGACCGAGCTGCGTGTGCAACATTAGAACGTGGTTGCGGGGCAGGGGAAAGCCGAGGGGCTTCTTACACACGTTACAATATTAGATACACATTGAACAAAACAAGATCCGACGACGAGGCATACAATCAAACCAATGCAGAACTGTACAATAGCACTTAACCATCCTCCCGGTAGCCAGCTCCAGAGGGCTGACCACCAGTGGGGCAATACGTCATATTTCAGATTGGATACAACTTCTTGAAGCTCACATACTTTCATATGAGTCAAATGGGAATTATCAGAGAGATTAAAACACATATTATGTACATTCTCACAACCTTGGTGATGCAATAACAATAAGTAACATAACTTCTAAAATCGAGGCACGCAATAACTTCAACGATCAGTTGGGTTACAGTATTCAAGAATTCCTTTGGAGGTCGGCTCCAAAGGGCATAAATGGGGCAAGGCATAAATGGAAACAATAAACATTGATAAACAATACATAAGCTAGATGATGCAAGCTACCAAAGCTACGGAGCAATGGCGTTAGTCCGTGGATTTCTCAAGAGCGTAGGGAGAGCTACTGATAGTCTTTAGCATTGCAGGTCCAGTGATTCTCACGAGCAAGGTTGTGAGAGAAGGCGTGTTCCAACAATATTCAAGCGGCTGAAAATAGCGGAGAGTTCCAAGGGTTAATCTATCAGGAATGTCCCTGGCTGCAATTCCAAGTTTCAGCCAGGGGGCGGCAGAGAGGGAGAGAGAATGGCGGCTGTAGATGAGGAGCAGCGACACACAGCGTCAACCTTTGAGCCATAGCTGGCCCAGGCTGCCATTCCCCTGGGGGGGGGCAGCGAGGGTTGCGATCTCCGTGGAAGAATGGGTGTACTGGTTCCAGAGAGGTCCCTTCCATCTTGGCCCAGGCTGGGGGGTGATCGGGCTCTCTCAACAGGGCGGCGGGGTCGGATCCTCCAGGGAGGCCCCTCCCATCTCCGGGATGGGGCTGGCCTGGCATGGCGAGCTGGACTCCTGTATGGAAGAGAAAACAAGCGGCCTTTTCCCCAGGGGTTTTGCGTGCTGGCTGAGTTCAGTTCTTATAGATGACAATGGAAAGCCCGAGCCCTGAGTGGGGGGAAGGCGGGCAATTTTGATAGAGAATAGAGAAGAGTACTTGGACATGGTCTGCTGGATGAGACCTTGATTGGGTCAATAGGGAACTACTCCCCTTTCTTCGTTTTGCTGGCCAAGCTTTCCTTAGGTGCAGTTGGCCCATTCCGACAACGATCACTTGCAACACGCAAGGCGTACACAAGGCAGAGAATTGCCCAAAGGCTTAGGAGTAGGGAGAGGTCACATCCAGGTCGGGTGTGGGTTTTTTGCAAAGCAACTTAAACAAATCACAATTATAGTCATATCGTAATATAGCATTCATAGGAAAGATTTAGAGAAAGATGCAAAGAAAACAGTTCCTGGGCTTGAGGTTTGATCACACGAGCAATTTGAGAGGGGTTTGCCAAAAAACCTTTTTCCAGATCCTAGATCTAGAGGTGGGGTCCGTCAGCCCATTAGAGAGAAGGAGGGTGCAGAAAAGAAGGCGGGGAAAGGGTTTGAAGTCAGCTCTACCTTCCCTCCTGTAAGGAGACTTTGGCCGGTTTGAGCTCGCTTCCTACCTTCACAGCGGAGGCTGTGTAAGATAGGTGTGGCTGAGAGACCCCCCCCCTGGCACTGTGGCTAGCCAGGGGGGGCTCAGCAGAAATTGTGGGAGCATGAAAATAATTCTGGCTTCAACATGTAAACTTCGCGTCCATGATGGCAGCAGTGTGAAGGCTCAGATGGGCCGAAGAGAAAAGAAAAGGTTCTCCAGGAAAGGTTTGAAGAAGAGGTTTTGAGGGGTTTAAACTAAGATGGAGGCTGACTTGAAGCAGGTCCCATCGGAGCATCCTAGGGAAGGTTGACACTTGCCATCAGGCTGGCGTCCCGTTTAAGGCTGATGCTGTAATGGGTGAAGCCTTTTCAAGGCATTGGCACACATAATCAAAAGGAGAAAAAAAACTTTTAATTGAAGCACAAGAGCATAGCTTAGAGAGCAATGGAAAAATCCCTTCCTTAACAGAGGGAAAGCTTTAGGGGTCTCTTGGAAAGGGCAAGAACATACAGGAACATATATAGGCATACAGAGCACATATATAGAGTAATGAGGAGGATTTGCAAACTCTGATTTGAGATCTTGCTCTCTGGATCTTGCAGGAGGCGGTTGCCCTTTGCAGGTTGTGATCCCAAGTTCTCTCCCTGAGGTAAGACTGACAATTTTGCTGCCAATCACTGGGAGCTTTTGAGCTTAGAGGAGCTTTGCACAGGTCTGTCAGAGGCCTCACGAATCTGATTTGATCACTTACAGCTGCTTGTGTAGTTCAGCGGGATTGTGGACTTTCTGCAGAGAATTTTGAAATCACGTGCCACTCTGTGGCACTAATTCGCGGGAAACATGGTGACTTTGGAAATAGAAGGGTGAGCAGGAATAGCATAGAGTATAGGCGTGGGGGGGGAGCAGAAGCAGCAGAGATTTAGATTAGCTGAACTTAGATCAGACTTCGGTGAAAGCATAAGGGGCAGGATGAGTCGGATGAACTTTGGTGCAGTTCCCTGCCGTGGATGTTTGTCCAATAACCTGGATGTGGATGGGTTCTCCCTGGTCGCGCGTGGAATTTCGATGACCCCTGGGATGATGAACAATCCCTGTTGCCAGCCCGGCAGAAAGCTTTTGGCAAGACCAGCCTAATGGGTCTCCGTGGGGATGGGATCACTATACTGAGCTGGAGCAGCCGAAGAATCTAGGTGGGGAAGAACTCCCGGGGAAAGGGTTTGAGATCACGAGGGCCTTGGTTCCGGGCTGGGGAGATGCCGGTGTCGCGGGCCTTCCCAGCAGGCTTTGGGAGCACCGGTCTTAGACCTCCTTGGGGTCTTAAGCGCCTCTGGGGAGACCCCCCCTCCCTTCAGGCTGTAGGCCCCGCCCGAGGAGCAGTCTACAGTCCATGCAGGAGGTGTCCCTGGCTTGTTGCACAGGTGAAACACTTTTCGTCCTCGAGACTGTCTCAGGGGCAGCGGAGAGGGCTGCAGCTAGAGAGGCTACAGCTTCGATAGGCGAAAAAGACCCGATGTCCTTGGCAAGCTTTGAAACATGTCACGGCCCAGTTCAGGGAGTTCCTACCTAAGCCTGTGACTGCTGCGGACACTCAGCGGAGGGCGTTCTCTTTGGGCTTAAGAGAGTTTCGCCCTGGGCCTCCCTCGCGTTGTCAACCTGCCTTTTTGAGAGCTTCCCTGGAGCCTGTTCACAAACTTCACGCATAGGAGCTCTTGGGGTTTTGCGGATGGTGGAGAAACTCTGGGTTGGCTGGCGGCATTGGGAACCTTGATAAACGCCTTGTAGAGGCACTCAGAGTAAGCGACCGTGAGGGTGGCCTCAGGCAGGCAGGGGCCTAATCTGATGCGTTGGGGTTGGTGAGAGAGGCATCCGAAGCCGTGCAAAGCTGCCAGCCTGGCCCGGGTGTAAGCGCCGCGCCGTAAAGAGGTGGCTACCCTGTTGAAGCACTGCTACTGGCCGAACTGGCTTTCCCAGATCACAAATTGTGCAGGGCTCAGGAGCATCGCGGAAGGTGGTTTTCCAGTGCGTCGGAACCATTAAGTGATTCCTACATAGCGATTGCCTCCAGCATGCCTCTCCGGCGGGGCTAGTGGTTCCCTACCGTCCCGCGTAACTGCGGAGGTTCGGTGAGGATATTAGCAAGCTCAAGGGCGGGTACTCGGAGCAACCTCGCCCGAACTATGCCATCCCTCCTCCTCGGTATCTGTGCTTGAAGTGGGCCGGGGGGCACAATCGCGGGGATATCAGCATCGTCTTCGATCCAGGGTTTCCCTTCTTTTACCCAGATTGTGACCTAATGCGCTCTGCTCAGGGTTGTTGAAAACCAGCGCCATTGCGCGATGGCGCTTCAGCCCAGTCGCGGTAACCCGGAGGAAAATGAGAAGAAGCCCCCGAGGAGCAAAGGGAGAGGCGGCTGGAGCTGAGCGAGGGAGAAGGTGAAGGAAGCCCGGAGAGCAAGGCAAGGGGCAGAAAAGGAGGACAGAGCGTCCAATTTAGTGGATAGAGAAAATCTCGGGGTGAAATTGAAGGTGAAAGATGTCCGGCGAAGGAGGCGGCTGACCTACAGCAAAGGGAGCCATAAGGTCTGCAGGCTGATGGCCTGACATAACATTGTCTCTCCCGTCAGTAGCAGTTGACACCCGGCCGAAGGAGCTCTGTGCGAAGAAGTCTCGCCCGATGTTTTCCCAATCCTTAAGATTCCAATGTCCCCCCCCCCTCGAGGTACCATGGACATTGAGAGCTGTCAATCTCCTCAACCAATTCTAAGCAGCTCCCCTCTCTTTATGGAGACCCTGCAGCATTTCGCTAATGCGCTTTTAGTTGGATTAGCGTGCTTGTCATAAGCCCTGCTTTTGCAAGGCTCCCCCATACTCCACCCGGTGTTCCGTCCGGACCGAGAGAGTGTCTAGAGGGCCTTGAGTCTCTGGATCGCGCGCCGATCCAGAGGGACAGAAGCGATGCAAAGCGGTGGGTCCCTGGATCGCGCCGATCCAAGCCGGACTTAGAACACGGTACATGACCCCTTTCCCAAGGCGACAGTGAGCAGGGTGGAGGTTCGAGGATTCCGGGTTTCGGCACCAAGCTTGTGAAGTTACATTGCGTGGTCCAGCACAATAATACTTGAAGGCGAGGCGGAGATAACATCTGGTGGAGAATGCGCCAGCAGCAGAATGAGGCCTTGGAGGAGTCCGTGTTCCTAGCCCGAATCTCCAGCGTGCTACGGTTCCTGGCACCTTTTATTATGATTCTATCGAAGTGCGTGTAGGGGAGCGACGGAGAGGGTTCGGAGGAAGGCCGGGAGGTCGGAGGAAGATCATCGCTGTGATGCATGATCTCCTGCACCTGGCTTCGATGCGAAGGAGAGGAGCGTAAGCGTCTGAGCCTAATCCTCACCTGGGGGCAAAACCATTGTTCCTGCGCCCGGTGACTGAGCCAGACAGTTCATGACCCGTGACTCATAGGGGGATGAGGAGTGGGGGTGCGGTGCGACCAGAAGGCCGTAGGAGCGTAGGTGTTCCAGCGCTCGACCACGGTGCTGCTGGGTCAGCGGTGCATTACTACAAGTGGAGAAGAAAACTGGGCCAGAAAGAGCAGAGTGAGCTCTGGTGTTCATTTTGGAGGGCTTTTCTCAAAGCCACATCTTTTAAAACAGTGTATTTTAACAGGGGTTTGCAGGGGTTATCTCTTTTTCTCCTTGTAAGGCTGCTGAGAGGTGGGGCTTAACAGGGCTTAACAGAAGTTATCTCTTGTTCCTCTTTGTCCTGGGCTGCTGAGAGGTGGAGCTCCTGAGAGGTGAGTCAGTCAGTCTTTAGTTCAGACTCTGGAGCCAGCAGCGATTTTGTTTTTAAATAAATAAGGACATTTCCTGAGTGATAATAGGTACAGATAGCTCCTGGGGGGGGGGGCACTGACTAAAAGTTAATATTTAAATATCTAAACAAAATCAGACATGAAGGCAGGAAGCCAGCAGGGGGATGGGGGCTTTCCAGTGTTTTGCACTGAGTGTCACATGTATGACTATCTGCCACTAGGACAGAAGTTGTGGGTGTGCCCTCGCTGCAATGGCTCCTGGCACTCAAGGAACGTGTGCATTCTCTTGAAGCCAAGGTGGCAGACCTGGAGAAGCTGAAAGAGGCAGAGAGGGTGACAGACGAGGCTTTCAGGGACCTAACAGCCGGGTCCCACTCCCAAGGTGACATGTCTTCAGATGTCATGGACAATGAAGGTCTTGGCGACAGAGAGTGCCAGTCTGAGGTGGGGGAAGATGCTCCCCTAGATGGGACCCCTTCTTTTGCTGGTGGTCAGCTATCCTCTCGCACTGAGGATAACCCTCAGGGTGGTAGGGGGCTCCTCATAGTGGGTGATTTGATCATTAGAAATGTAGAGAGTTGGGTTTGTGAGAGGCGTGATGACCTCATGGTGACTTGCCTGCCTGCAGGTGCTTGAAAGGGTTATGACGGATGTCCGCGCTTCATCTAGACAAGAATGTTAGACAGTGCTGGGGGGTGGAGTCAGTAGTTGTGGTTCACATTGGCACCAGCTGACATTGCAGGAAATGTAGCCGGGGAGAGGGTTCTGGAAGCTAAATTTAAGGCTGCTAGGCTAACAGGTTGAAGTCCAGGTTGCCTCAAGGTGGAAATTCTCAGAAATGCCCCTACCTGTTCCTTGATGCAGAGGCCGAGCTAGGCAAAGCAGAGATACAGGGTCTCAATGCATGGAAGAGAAGTTAGTGTAAGGCAGAGGGTTTCAGATTTGTCAGGAATTGGGGAACCTTTGGGGACAAGGCAGACCTGTACAAACGGGACGGGCTTCATCTTAACCAAAGAGGAACCAGGCTGCTGGCGCTCAGCATTAAAAAGGTGGCAGAACAGCTTTTAAACTGAGCCCTGGGGGAAAGCTGACAGGAGCTGAGGTGACTTCAGTTCGGAATACAGTATCTATGGGGATGCAGACAGAGAGGGAGGATTTTCTAAATCAACCACATACAAGCAAGGAACATCGCAATGTGCATGTGACAAGGGATAGCATCAACAAAAGACTTGAGGGTAAAGCACATAAATCCCAGGTTAAGGACAGAGGCAGGGTATACAGGTGTCTCTATGCTAATAGTAGAAGCCTTCGACCTAAAATGGGGGAGGTGGAGTAAAGAGTTTTGAAGGAGGACTTTGATATAGTGGGCATTACAGAGAACTGGTGGAATGAGGAGAACCAGTGGGATGCTGTTATACCAGGCCACAAGTTCTATAGGAAGGATAGGACAGGGCACATTGGGGGTGGAGTTGCCCTTTACATAAAAGAGAGCATAGTGTCACATAAAATAGACAATGCAAGGGGAGCTGGTTCCCCTATAGAATCACTGTGGATATCAATACCAGGGGTGAAGGACAGTTTAATATTAGGGATATATTATCGTCCCCCTGACCAAAGTGCACAAGAGGATTCTGAGATGGGAAAAGAAATTAGAGAGGCCAACAAAAACAAAAATGTAGTGGTAATGGGTGATTTTAACTATCCCCATATAAACTGGAAAAATGCAAGTTCAGGGGAGAGGTGATCCTAGATCTAATTCTATGTGGGACCCAGGACCTGGTGCAGGAAGTCAGTGTTGTTGAGCAGATAGGGAACAGCGACCACAATGCTGTCAGATTCAGTATCTCTGCATGCGAGCAAGTGACAACGACTAATGTAGTTACATTCGCCTTCAGAAATGTCTCAAAGATGAGGGGGATAGTGCGGAGGAAGCTGAAATGGAAAATCAAGAGAGCCAAAACTGTCCAAGATGCTTGGAGGTTATTTAAAAACAAAGTAATAAAAGCTCAGCTGGAATGTGTTCCGCAGGTTAGGAAAGGCAGCACCCAGTCCAAAAGAAAGCTACCATGGTTAACAGGAGAGGTTGAGGAAATTATCAGAAAAAAGAAAATGTCATTTAGAAAATGGCAGTCCAGTTTTACTGATAAAGAATATGAGAGGGAACACAAATGGTGGCAAAAGAGAAGCAAGTTAGCTGTAAGGGAGGCAAAAAAAAATTATGAGGAACGCATGGCTGCGAACATCAAGACCAGCAACAAACAGTTCTTCAAGTATATCAAAAGTAGGAAGCCAGCTAGGAAAGCGGTAGGCTCGTTAGATGACAAAGGAACAAAGGGTGTGCTAAAAGATGACAGGGAGATTGCAGAGAAGCTGAATGAATTCTTTGCATCTGTCTTCACCCAAGAGGAGGTGAGGAAAATTCCTGAACCTGA